>NW_008358101.1:2944717-2960479 GCF_000622305.1 Nannospalax galili
CATATTACACATACATTCTGAAATCGGTTTCCTAAAATTTTCTTTTTTCTTTTGACTTTTGCATTATGTGTGCATGGTATTCATAATTGTATATAGATATTTTTCCATGAGTGTCAGCTCATGTAGATGTCTGTGCATTGTGCACCTGCATGTATGTGCTTGTGTGTATGGAAGCCAGAGTTCATCCTGTGTTCTTTATGTCTCTGCACATTATATACTGAGACAGGATCTCTCAGTGAATGTGAAATTCATAGTTTTTGTCTCAACTAGCTTTCCAGGTTTCTCTGGGAATTACCTGTTTCTGCTGCCTGGCATGCTGGAAATATAGGTTCATGAGTTCTAGGGATCTGAAATACAGTCATTATGCTTGCCAGAAAGAACATTTAGAGCTGATACATCACTCAGGCCCAATCTCTCTAAATTTTGATATATTCATAATGAAAGTGACTAAGTAATGATTATTGCATAAAATATAAATTGATATGTAACAAGTTTAGAATTAAGATGCTTAGTTAAAATATTGTATTTAGGTGGACTTTTAGGATATGGTTTAATTAGACTTAAAAGGAAACAGTGATTTTAAGCAGAAAGAGGATCATTATTAAAGTGAGATGGAAGCTGATTGTGATGGCAAACAACTCTTATGAGTCTGAGGCAGGAGGATCACTATATCTTCATGACTAGCATAGGCAGAAGTATGAGACGCCATATCACAAACAAAACAAAAAAAAACCAACAAAGCAAACCCACAAAAATGAATAAAATATAAAGACAAGTATAAAAAATATTTAATATTGATATCTCATTTCTAAGAGAAGTAATTGTTAATTCACGAGAAGATGGTATTATCCAGCTTCCTGAAATTATAAGATGTTAGCAATTGATTATTTTAAGTTATCCAAGTCCTATATTAATTTGAATTATCAAAAGTATATTTGGGTATTTGTTTCCACTTTAAATAGAATTAATTTGTAGTTATTTGTAATTGCATTTTGAATGATATTTTTTCAAGTATATTGTTCATTAGTCATGATTTGAAGAACAAAAGATAATAAAATTTTTCATAAAATGTTTAAGGACATCACAGAATCTTTAATAGAGAAGCAGTATGAATTTGAGTTATTTTAAAATGCCTTTGAAAAACTCAACTTAGCTCTCCATCAACTAAAATTAGAAATAAGAACAAAATTATGTTTTGTCTGACCTAATTTCAACTTACTTGATTACTGATAATGTTAAATTCAACTTATTTAGACCTTTGTTATGAATCATTGCTTTCTAACAATTTGAATAACGGCCTTCAAAACACAAAAATCTTAAATCTATTAAATATGATATCGAATCTCCTAAAATAATACAATTTTTAATTTATAAGTGACTGATATGTTCTGTGGTATCATTAAAGCAAAGATTTCTCTCCAATTCAAGTATATGTAGCTAATGCAAATGAGACATTACTATAACCTAAAGATTTCATATAGCTCATCAGTTAAAACAATGCCTGTGCTATATGTAGCTCAATTCAACATATATTGAAATCTATCTATCATCTATCTCTCTGTCTATCTATCTGTCTGTCTGCCTGCCTATCTATCACGATGTGTGTGTGTGTGTGTGTGTGTGTGTGTGTGTGTATTAGAAGGAATTATTAGAAGGTCAGAAGAATCTTCTGTTACAAGATCAACATGTATAATTAGCATACTTTTAAACCAAATTTCTCAGAACCGTTAGGACTTCTTATTTTTAACCTGTACAAATACCATGATTCGACTGAGGTTTTTAGGATATATTATTGAACTGTGTTAAGAAACATGGCAATGAGCATTCCAAAGTGATCCTTCTTGAGTCACTAACCATCATCAACCTCCTTCTTGAGCTTGTTCTGTGCTGCACTCATATTGCTGACTTTCTTTTGTTTTCTTTTTCTTCCTCTTTTTTTTTGTAATAGCCTCTTGATTCCCACCTTGCAGAGCCACATATGCCATTTCGACTTACATGATGTTGCTAACCAGTCTACACTTATTCTTGTGTTTTATACAGTTTTTTATTTTTTAAATACACATTACTTGAAAGATCTTCTGTTCTCTGGTGTCTCAAGGTTTTTTAGTGTCAGTTAGTCCTTTGCTAATCTGTAACACTGAGCAGGTTTTTGAAATATAAATAACCTAAAAGCAAGTATTTAAGCAATTAATGTCAAAATCTAATATTACTATTACTGTCTGAATGTGAAATATCCTCAGCAAGGCTTTGACTTTAAATACTTGGTTATCAGCTCTTATGAGAAGCTATGTGTTCTATTTTGCCTTCAATTATTGTGATAAAACACTGATAAATACTAACATGGGGAGGAAAGGGTTTTTGTTTTACCTTATATCTCCTAGGTCACAATTTGATAATAACTCAGACAAGAACCTAGAGGTACACGCCATGGAGGAATGCTGCTTACTGGCTTGATCTCCTGGCCCATGTTCAACCTGCTTTCTTATAGAATGCAGGAGCACCTGCCCAGGGGTGGCACCACCCACAGTGGACTGGGTCCTCCCACATTACTAAATAATCAAGAAAATATTCCACAGACATGGCTACATGCTAGTCCAATGGAGGCAATTCCCCAACTGCGGCTCCCTCTATCTAGTTGTGTCAAGTTGACAACCAAAGCTATTTAGCACATTATGGAACCTTGAAGAATTTACCTATTTGAATAATTTTAATTAAAAGCAGAGATCCTAAAGAAAGAATGCCAGAATAGTATGTCCCACTTAATAATGCAAATAAGCATAATAGTGTACAGGAATACATCTAATTACATTGTAATTTGTGTAGGATGTTATCTGTTTATTTGAAAATGATTAAAATCTTTAGTCTTAAATACTTATATGATAATTGCTTTAGTAAAATTTTTGGAAGTTATCTGTTTTTATTTATTGAACATTGTTTGGAATCTGATAATTTCATAAAATAATTCTAAAACAAGTTCACCTTGTGATTTTTATGGAATAGTACATTAAAATTCATTTATACATATTTTCAATGAAAATTACTTGGCAAAAATTTTCAAAGTTTATTTGTTCCCAAATTTATAAGCTCTTTTAAGACTTTATCAGCTGCTTTCACCAATTTTTGTAATTATCAATTTCTTCTTAGTTAAAAAATTGAAAGAAAAAGATATATCATAAATACTGATTATGGAGACTTGAGAGGTGACTCAGTGGTTAAGAGCACTGGCTGTTCTTGAAGAGGACTCCAGTTTGATTCCCACCACCCATATGGTGGCTAACAACCATCCATAACTCCAGCTCCAGGGAGTCCAATACCCTCATCTGTCCTCTGCAGACATTGCAGGACACAGGTGTAGTTACATACACACAGGAAATGCCTCATATACAAAAAATAAAAATACTAAATAAAATGATTTTTAAAAATACTTATTATCATATATTTAGGATAAATTTTTCCTTGCTTCTTATGAAGTAATGTATTCAAGTAATTTGGTTTGGAAACTAAATATACCCTTCCTTGCAGTTAAAAATTAGGTCAGGTAAAATTTGATTTTAAAGACAGTGTTTTCCCTCTACTGGGAACTAGAAATCACATTAAAAACAAAAACAAACAACAACAACAACAAAAATAGTAGAAAGTTTATCAAGAATGGCATGGAATGGGGTGAAATGTCTTGTGCATGAGGCTCAGGGTTATTGTCAACACCGTTGGTTCCTTGTCCCAGGTTTCTCAACATAAATAGATAGACAAGGTTCACTGTAGCCCACTTAACAGATTCTTACATAAGGAACAGCTTTGAAGTGTAACAATCTCTTGCGCATTTATTGACAGTTACAGTTTTAGGAATTCAACTAGGCTCTCCTTCATGCTAGTCAAGAGCTCTACCATTGAGCTATATCTCAGTCTACTTCCTCATTTACATAAAAGTATATTTACAATGCACACTTGAAAGGACAGAGAGAAACGGTTTTAGAATTTATGACAGCTCAGGTGTTGTTTTAGGAAAGAGATCATTATGATTTTGTAGTAGAAATTCAACTTAGAAATTCATACATTTGTTGCATGCATCAAGCTGACAGAAGCAAAATAGCTGGGGCAGGGTCTGATTCCAATAATTAAAATTGTAACTGCAAACACACCACTTGGAAATACAGGAAGGTCTATGTGATACGTCTCTGAGATATGGTAATTCATATGCATCAAATAGGCAAAACAGCTTCTGAAATAAGTCTGCTCATTTCGTGAAGGAAGAAACCAATAATATATATTTTATGTGCTAAATTAAAAGATGTCAATGGTGATCACAGGTTTTTTTTTTTACTACAATAAAGTGTCTCAAAATATATTGAGATATATGTTCTATGACCAGGAAATATGGTTTTTCATGAGTTTCATACTGTGTACTTTGATCTTATTTATATGCCCTCCCCTGTCTTTACCCTTATCTGTACACCCCCACCAATTTTTATGTACTGTCATATATATTAAAGCATATAAGCCAACTTTATGTCCCCAAATATCTTTCAGTGTATTTCCATCCACTGGAACCTGGTTAACCTATTTTGTGTTATATCCTTCAAGAAAATCAATCCTCTGTCTCCCAGTAGTTATGTTGCCAACCATTTCTTCACTGTGGTTGCGGCTTCTTTTTCACTTTTCCACTTCTATGCTAAGTTTTTCTCAAGTTTGAACCTGCATGAATCTTGTGCAATGTTTTACCATGGTTTAGAAGCAACTTCCTAGTTGTCTGGAAAACTCTGTTTTCTTGTGATCATCAACCACCTCTACTCTTACAATCATTCTGATTCCCATTCCATAAAGGTCCCTGAGCCTTGGATGGCAGAGGGTTGATATAGGTGTCCTATTCATGAATAATTTCTCTCCAGTCTCTTATTCTCTGCACTTTGGCCAGCTGTGGCTTTCTGTGTTAATCACACTCTGTCACATGAATAAACTTCGCTGGTGAGAGTTGAGAGACACATTAATATTCTTTCTTCCCCATTTCACAATGTTCCATGAACCTTAAATTTAGTGTTTGCATTGTAGATATGTCACTTTGAGCTGGGGACCTCACAGATTCACAAATCCTCTGAATTTGGCCAGTTGTAGAACTCTGTAATAGTCTCCATCTGTTGCAAAAAAGAAGCTTATTTGATGAGTGGTGAAAGGTATCATTCTAGTCAGGAGCTGTCTGACAGCAGGAATAGGCTTAGTCGGAAAGTTGGAAGATGGGCAAAGTTTTTATATACATTTCGATGGAGCGTCACAGTATTTTATAATTTCTATTCTTATTTTGTCATGACTAGTCATTATTTACTTTTTCTACTTTTTCCATATTTTTTTCACTCGGTGCTCATAAGAAATATACATAGCCCTTATTTTTTACAATTCAATTTTTCATTTATTGTTTATATTCTTTCATTTTTAAGACTTACTGATCTTTAACTTATTTAATATTTCCTTATTCCTTGTCATTTTTGTTTATTTTAAAGCTGATTCCAGCTTTATTGTAAGGAATTTAGCTAATTTGTTTTTTAAATTATTTTTATTGAAGTAGCGATTGAGTTTATGTATTTACTTCACATTGAGATTTTTAACACAATCAATCCTTTGTATCTGAGGTTCAATCAAAAGTAGTTTGAAAATACTTACAAAAAGAATGTCTGTCCTGAAAATGTCCAGACATTATTTTTGTTTTTATTTGCTAAATCCTGTAGTATAACACATAATTGTAGTACATATGCTTATAAGATAAAAACAGTCATTTAGAGATTATTTAAAATATACAGGAGGAAATGGATAGATAATTTACATCTGCTAAACCATATTATTTAAGTAGCTTTTACATCAGGACTGGGGAGGTAAATGGCTCAGTGTTGGAGAGACATTGCTGTTCTTGGAGACGACCTGGTTTCAGTTCCCAGCAAATGGTGACAAACAACCATCTTTAAATCCTGATCCAGGGGTTCTGATCCACTCTTCTGGACTCTGTGGACACTGCATATATGCACCGGGTTCACATGAGTACACGTGGGAAAAGCATTCATACACATTAAGTAAATCAACAATTTATTTTAACCTATAAAAGAAATATGTGTACCCATAGATTTTGCTGTCCTTAGGACAATTACTTCTTAGACACTAAGGATAAGTACAAATAACAAATCTATTAGTTTTAGTTTTTCTGAAAACTTGGACATTTCTTTCTCATTATCCATTTCATCACAACATACTAAAAGATACATTGGTTTTTATGAGTAAGAACATTTTCTTATTAGTATCTTATTGAAGATAAGGTGTTCAATAGTTTTTATAACTTTTTTCCATGGAACTATTCAGGTTTAATATATTCTCACATGATAATTTTGATTTCCTTTAGTTGTTTTAAAATTTTTTTTTTGCTTTTATGTGTGTGTGTGTGTGTGTGTGTGTGTGCATTTTACATTTTTCTGGATGCCTATAGAGACCAAAATAAGGCATCAGATACCCTGGATCTGGGTTACAGATCATTGTGAGCTCCTGTTGTGTGTGCTGAAACCTGAATGTGGAGCCTCTGGAAGAGCAAAAAGTGTTTTTATGCAATAAACCCTCCCTCCAACTCCTATTTATATTTTTCATGGAGTTTTATTCTACTACAACTACTTTACTAGAGCTATTTTATATTGACTTTGATGTGATAAATACTTCTCTTAGATTGGTTTCAATAAATGTGTTTGATTGCACTGTCAAGCCTTGTAGCTCTGCCCATTGTGATGTCAACTTTTATATGTATTTATCAATACAAGGTCTTGTTTTATAGTCTCAGAATCAAGGCAGATTATCAATGGAAATGTTCAAGATATTATGGCAGAAATGAAGGTATATTTGTTCCACGGTTAGACCCAAAAGATCTATGTATTTTTACTCTTCTTTTTTGATTCTCTTTTCACAATGAAATTAGTCCCACACTTGTAATCTGGAAGGCGAGAGATAGAAAATGACTGAAGTTTTCTACTTGCTCACCAATGAAATCCAGGATTAGGGCCAATTAGAGAGCCCGTATTTATATGAAGATGCAGAATAGAATCCAGGCATGAGTACAATTACAAACACAGTAATCAGTAGTATATTGATAATCTGGAAATCTAACTGACTCTACTGTTTTAAGTCATAGTCTTAGCTTTTTTACAGCAATCTATTACACATAAAATGCTCATGCACAATATTTTGTTGGTATATTGATTCACAAATATGTCTTAATAGCTTTAGATTTTAAGTGTGATATGGTCAAATGGAGGAAACGTGATGATCTCTTCTTTATAATTTAAAAATATTTAACTGTACTTTGTTCAAAATAACTCAGAATCTAGAAATATATCTTATGATTTGGGGATTTTAAAAAGATGGCATTCAGGCCATATGTTTTACTCAGCTAGTTACTGTATATTTGTAACTATAGTTAAAATAGAACTTCAAGAAGAACTGAAGAGAAGTCTGATTAACTCAGAGAATTTAAAGGAAATACAGCAGAAATATGGTAAGGGTGTTTGAAACAGAGGCATTGCTGACACATCCAAGCCCCGTCCCTGTCATGCTGAGCAAAGCTGAAAGGGATCACAGGAAGGCTGTGGCAGAACTTCTTGCAATATCTTGATGGGTTAAAAAAAAAGTGTAAGCATGAGTGAGTTGGCTTTCCACACTATCTCAGAGCTTCAGTCAACAAAAGCTTTGGGCAGATGATCCCTAAAGCACCAGAGGTAGGCTTACATTTTGATATCTGGGAAATCAGATAAGTGAAGTCTTAAAAAAATGGTCTTTAGATACCAAAAATCCTCTCTGGAAAGACACAATGGTTTAACCTTTTGCATTACTGAGTCTAGCAGACCTCTCCCCACCTGTGAGGCCTCAGAAAAGTAAATACAAGGGGAAGGAAAAAATCATATCTTACCAACTAGAAATACAGACTAGGTTATAAAACTTGTTTCATTTGATTGCTCATTTTAACTTTAATTTTATTTTTTCCTTGTTTTTAGTTTTTATACTTTCTGTACTTTAGTTTATTGAGGTACTGTTGAATTAAGAAAAATACATCTTCATTCTTGGAGTAGTTTAACCAACAACAGGCCTGATCTGTTCCAAGGTGTTCTGATTTTTCACAGAATTGTTCTCTCAGAAGCATATCTTTTCCACCCCAATCTAGCAAAGGACTCTCCCATTTTTATTAGACAACGTATCAAGCATGATATTAGAAAAGACAATGTTTGATAACAATTAAAAAATTGTTTTTTTTTCTGACCCTACTGCCCAAGAACAGCACACAAAGACAGAAATAGATGTCATCAACCTATGCCCACATGTTGCTTCAAACATTCAAGTGAGAGATTTTGCTTTCAATGTCATTGTCGTATTCAATGTCATCAATCTCACATCTCATGTGCACATACATTTCTCTGAATCAAAGAAATAACTCATTCACAAATAGGGAACATGATATACCATTAAAGTTAAGTATTCATTTTGGGTTATAAGAGTTAATCACACCAGGATTCCAAATTATGTTAGAACTTATTTCAACACTTTTCTTAGAGATAAGTCAATTCTAACAACCTGAATATTCAATATGGAAACAGGAGCACACTGTTCGTAAAGCTCTCCAGACATATAATTAACTTGTTTTCCGAGATTTTGCAAAATTTCAATTTGTGAAAGGCTTGTTACAAGGAGTCTTTCCAAAAAGTCAGTCCCACAGTTTGTCAGTTGTTATTTTGTAACTTTCATCATACTGAAAAAGAATTTTAAGTATATTCTTTATTTTTCTAACCTGAAATACAATATTTACTTCTTTGGACCTCTAATTCTTCTACTTTCCTTCTCAATCTTGCCTTGCCTTCTCTTTCTGCCTTTCTATTTCCATCTTCTCATCACTACGGAAATATTCATATTTTTAATGCTTAAAAAGTATAAGGTATATATTCTCAACTAGCACTCTAATGGACCTGTCACTTAATCTCATGAAAGACATATATGAAGTTTGAAAGTGTTTTCTACTGAAGTTGATACCAGGACTGCTAGTTAAGCCTTTATGTCTGATATTGCAGTCAGATCCTACCCTCAACAAAAATCCCAATGAAGAGAACTATAGAGAAAGACTCATTTTAAATAAATTGAAAAAAAAAAAAACCAGCAGTAGGAAAGTCAGAGGACATGCATACCCCAAAATATACAGCACAATGAAAACACACAAAATTGTAAGATGGCAATATCTACCACATTTTCACAAGCTCAAAACGTCTCAATACTAGAAAGAATGATGGTAGAAGGGGAAAAGGAGAAAATAGGAGAGGAACGTAAGAAAGAAGGGAGAAAAGGCAAAGGCACACAGAAAGGAAGAATGGAAGGGAGGAAGGGAAAAAGGAATAGAGGAAGGCATTTACTAAATACAAAGTTTTGTTGTGGGGATCAATTCAACCCCAAGTCTTGGGAATACACACAAATGCTCGTGGACAGAAACAAAGCATTTTATCATAAACTGTGATTGGTGTTAAGTAAATGCATTTTAAACTCCCCGACTAGCTAAGTAGATCAGTATTGGTAGTGTATTCCAATCTTGGAGAGTAAACAGAAATTAAAATCAGACAGGTACTCCTCTGACACTCCTATGGTCATTATGTGTAAGGTTCTGAGTCTCAGCTAGTTTCTGTGGGAACGTGTAGATACATGCTTGGCAGATTCAACAATAAATTCCTAGAGGTTTTCTTCACAAGATCTATAGCCTAGCATCTTCTAGAAGTAGGTATTCCTAGAAATAATGTGTACTGCTCATTAGAATATTTCCAAGAAACTGGAAAAGAGGGAGATCCAGATACTTGCTGCCCTTGCCAAACAAAGTTTCTTCATGTTGCATAGCTATAGGAATTTGACAATAGTTGTAATGAACTTAATTACTTGTGAAGATGCTGTACAGTCTCTGATCTCGAATCATAACTATGCTTATTCCTCATGTAGGTTGAATCGCTGAGTCAGGAGTTTATAATCTAGGAAGGCAAAGTGTTGGCTCTTTACAGGTTTCTCCAGATATTCTTGAGTGTCTGATCTACTGTCTGTTTTCTGTGGAATGGGAGCAACTACTATTAGAGAGTCATGTAATATACAGAGAGAGAATGAATGTGTTTATCAATAAGTGTTTTAACTTTATATTTTAACAGATTCTCAAATGTCTAAAACTTCTCTTTGTTATAATGAGAAAATGTCTTTTGAATACATCACTTACTTGACAGGAAATGATTTGGCAGGGCTTTTGGTTCCTGAGAAAAGAAAGCTTTCTAAAATTGTCATATTACTAATTCTCTCAACTTGAGCATCAATCACATTTAGCTGACATAATTACAAGGAAAATGCTCTGTAGACATAGGAATAAGAGGGCAGCAGCTTTAGTTTTTGTATTTCTTTTATTTATGGTGCAATGGTGTGTGTGTGTGTGTGTGTGTGTGTGTGTGTGTGTGTGTGTGTCTGATGTATATCTGTGTCTATGTCTGTGTCTGTGTCTGCGTGTGTATGGTGTATGTGTTCAAGTGTAGAAATGCCAAGGTGAGAGTGCGGAGGTCAGAGAATAATCTGGAGTGCTTGATCTCACCCTTCAACTGGTTTGAAACAGATTTTTTTTCAGCCTCTTGCCAGGCTAGCTGGCCCTCAGCCCCCAGGGATTCTCCTGTGTCTGCCCCCGTCTTGCAATAGAATGCTTGGATTACAGACACACATGTACATGTTAGATTTTATATGACTTCTGGGGATCTGAACTCTTGTCCTCACAACTACACAGCAAACACATGACACCTGGAGCTATCTCCCTGTTTGCACCTTTGCATTTCTAAGACAATGCATAAGAGTTCTAATGCCTGGTGCAGAAGGCTTCTGGCTGTGCTCGCACCTTGACTGTTCCTAAGAAGTGTGAAAGTGCTGTAATTTTAGTTTTGACTTTACAAAGTCATTGATTTTGCATGTGTGATTAAATTTCTTAATCAATACACTTAACCCAAATTAAAATTCTTCTGTTTGGGCCTAATCATCTGATCAATTTTAAAACTATTTTAGAATTCAGAAAATTTTGAAAAGAAATCAGAAGAGCAGCAAATTTTAGTGATTTGAAGAATCAAACTATCAGTTTGTGATATTATGAGGTATAGAATGGCCAATATCTTTTAGGAGCTTAGAGAACCAGCCACATCTTCCAGAAAAGAAATTCTGACTATAATCAATGACTTTAGAAGATGTCCATGAGTCTCAATTTAGACCACAGGACAAATGCCTTGAATATAGCCTTGTAAGACCCTGAGCAGAGGATGGTCCTATCTGTGCCTGAACTCTCAAGTTTGCAAACTCTAGCATGCATAGTAAAATGGTGTTTAAATTGCTTTATTAGTGGAAATTAGAAACATAATAGAAAATTAATAAAGCAGTGTATGGGAAGTTACCAAGCATGGTAGAATATTACACCTACACTTTAGGCTCCCTGATGTTAATAACAAGGCACCAACAGAATGGGTAAGATCATGCAGACTCTTTCACATAAAAGTATTAATCAATTACATGAGTAAAATTTGTTATTTGAAAGAAACATTCAAAGTTTTAGCATTTTTCTTAATAATATCATTTCCAGAGAACATATTGATCTGTTTTTCTCGATTCATCTTGATGCCCATACATTTAGCTATTTCTGCAATACATTATCATTCCACACTGCTTTGTTTTAGACCGTCCACAAGCAAAATATTTGGGAATCAAATAAAATGTTAATGAAATACATAAGTTATGCTGTATTAGATTATGATAGCAATTCAAAGTACCCAGTATTGACTAAATAGAAGTTTGAAGAGCTGTATGTCATCCAAAAATATTGTAAGATGGAGAAACAAAAAATGAATCATAAATTAATTTGACACAATTTAACACAGACTCAATGAAAAGGTATAGACAGTCTTTTCTTCTTAGGAAAATTAATTTTCTTTTAAAGCTTATTTCAAAATGTTTCTTGATTTAGTTCTCATTTTCTTTCTTTTTGCTTTAAAAATTATGCATGATAATGATTATTTTCTGACAATTATGCACATAATTGCCATTTCATGTGCAGAAATATAACACACAGGAGCATAAGTCAGAGTCATAAATAAGGCAGAGGAAGGTTGCCATGAATTATATCACTTAAGCCAAAGGAAACAGTCATTAATGCTCAAACAAACAACATGATAATAGGAATACAAATTTTCATCCTCTACCTTTAAATATTCAGTAACTTGGATACCATCCTTTTCTGTAAATTGACACAAATTGTTATGGAAAGATGTAATATTTCCTCAATTTCCATTATCAATGAATATAGCCCAAAATACTTTCTTTCCCCAAATTTTATGAGAAATACTTGTGTAACCTGGCATTTGGGGATTAAAATGTCTCTGTTTAAAAGCCAAATTCATGAAAGATACTTAAAAACATAGTGCTGAAGATTCAGCTGAGTTTGAATCTATAAGTGAACTTCCACCAAAATGGATTATTTTTTTCCCTCAAACATATTATCCACTAGGTATAGACATGAAGAAGGCAGAATGTTTGAATGATGCATTATTGAAATGACAGGAATTACAGAATAGGCCATGTCAGGCAAATGTTTGCAGAGGGATAGAGGGCTATTTGGAAAGTGATAGGATTGGGGGCTGAAACATAGCTGTGGGAAGATGAATCTAGGAGATGAGAAAAGTGTGGTTTGTGGAAATGACCTTTCATATTTTGCTAAGAATTATGTGCAATTCATTTAAATGGCAAAAGGAAAAAAAAGAATAAAGATACCTACATAAATCATAGGAAGTTATACTGAATTATAAATTGACCTCAACAGACAAATACAAAATTAAACCACACAAGAGGTTTAAACAAAGGAATGTGAAGGAATTGAGTTAGAGCTATGGACATTAATTGCACAGTCCTCGGCATTGCCTGTTGGAATGGATTTACAGCCCTTCAAATAAATACTAATATGGTGAACATAAACAGGACTTTTGAGTCATCACCAAAGTCCTCGTTTTCTAGAAGCAAATAATTATTAGATGATTGAAAATTGAATAGATGAACTTTTTTCTAGAATACTTAAACTGTACTAAAACCATTTAATGAGATATATTATTGAATTAGAATGAAATGTTTACATATAGCACAGTTATTTTGTGTATAAGTAGGAAGACATTATACATCTTATAAACAGAAAAGCTAATATTAATCACAAATTATTAAAAATCCCTTCAAAGCAGCAGTAGATGGTATGATAACCTACCTCCTCAGAGCTATGAGACATTAACTGGCAAAACAAATAAGATCAATTGAGCAAGTAATACAGAAAGAAGTTTACAACTGTGAAGTTCTATGTATCATGAACACAAATAATGTGTCTATTTTGTACAATGGAAATTTCCCTTCTAGGAAGGAAAATAATTTTCATTCTTCCCACAAAAACATAAAATTAAATTCATTTACTCTTTAATGTTCTTTCCCATGTTAATTTATTTGAGTAACAAACCCATATACTTTTTAAAAAATCTTAGCAAAGAATTTTAATGACCTGGACAACATTATTGAGAAAACCAAGATCTGGTGTAATATACATAATTGTTACTTTATGCCAAAGGATGTTTTCTGTTGTCAACTGTACACATCCTGTTGGCAGAATTCTAAGTGTTGACAGATTACATCTATCTTGGGGTGAGGCATTTACCAGGGCTTTGGTGAACATGTTAATATAAATATATGAGCCTCTTTCCCTGATTAATGCCTAGAAGTAGACATGAAGAGAATGTATCCAATAGGAAAGAGGTGAGGCAGGGGACTTCTCAAGAGGGTTCCCTTGGGTCGCATTATCAGGGCTCAGAACTTCAAGGAAAATGCAGGTTAGTACTAGGTTAGTTTATGTCACAGTACTTGTCAAATCACAACTGCATGGCAGCCCCTATGGTCAGGATCTTTAGAGTGCTCTTCAGTTACAAGCTCTTCATCTGGACCTTTAGGCTATAGGCTCCATAGATCCATGGTGTACAGTCCATGGTCTGCAGTCACTTAGTCACCAAGACTCTTGCTGCTATAGTTACTATTCTCTTGGTCTCTACAAAGCACTGCTGGAGCTCATAGTTGATTTCCATGCTTCTCACTTCATATTATACTTCAGCATCTCTCTGATTCCATCTCTTCCTCTTCACAGACCTTGTTCTTCACTTCTGGATGCCTGTGTCCTACTGTTGTGACACCACGGTTGCCCAGTCCTTTAAAATGTGATGAACTGAAGAGACTTGGTCATGTGATGGACATAGAAGGCCTACAGATCGCAACTTCATAATATTCAGAGGTCCAGAGAAGACCTGCCTTAGGATATAACACTGGGAAAGGAAAGAGGATTCTGAAGGCTCTCTGTAGGATAATGAAGCACTCTGGTGCCTTTGCAACCAAGTCACTGAATGACAATGAAGTTGCCAGCGTATTGCAAATAGGATGAGAATGCCAAGACATGGTAGCTTGCCATCTTGATGTCTTTGCTGCCATCTCTGAGTGGAGAGGACAAAGTGGGCATTCATGGGCACACAGCATTCAGGTTTCAGGTGGTAGAAGGGCATGGTTCTAGTTTTAGTTGTTTTTTTTTTCTTAAATAATGAATTATATTTGCTGGAGATATGGCTCTGTTTAAGAGCACTGGCTACTCTTGCAAAGGGCCTGGGATGAGTTCCCAACACCCACAACATGGCTAAGAACTGTTCACAACTCCAGTTCCAGGGGATCTGTGGGGTCCCTCCCTCCCCTCATGGGTCATTGGCCACTGGTCCACGAGGACAAAGGGAGCAGAAACAACGAACGAGGTCAGGATGGCCAGTGAGCCCTGATGAAAGAAAGCCCTTCTGGGGAGGCAGATTCAGTGACACAGCTCCGTTTATTCAGTGGAGGTCAGGGAAAATATAGTGTGGACGCAGCAGCCAAAGCTTCAGCTGATAGGTGCTCATAGTATGCTTTATTTACATGTGGCAGGGGGGATCCTATCATCTGGCTATAGGCCAATGCCTAATTATCATATGGAAAAACCCTGGGGGCAGTTTTATTGCAGGTAACTATGCCAAAGGTCATGTTTTAAATGAGGCCAAGCATCTGTGCTTGGCGACACTTTCCAGGTGTTAGGGTCCGTGACTCGATGGGTCCCCTCCAGATAACAAATACACGGGATTGGAGATGTAAAAATCAAGCAGAGTCTTTACTTTCCAGCCGGCTGGGGTCGACCGGTTTCCCAAGACATGCAAGTCTGGTCAGAACGATCGACCCCCATTCAGTGTCAGATATAGATTATATAGGCTCACATAGTCATTACATAAAAAGCATTCTTCAGCAGACACTTTGATCAAACATCTTCTAAAAGCTATAGTTTCGGTTAAACATCTTTTCCAGGAAGGCTAGATCTGGTGTAAGCCTGGTGCAACTTCCTTCTCTTTGTTCCTTATCGGTTATCTGGTATGTGCAAACAGGCCTACAGGACACATTGTAAATCAACTGAGTCTGGGGTCCAGGGTCCAGGGTCCAGGAAGGAGGTTTACAGCACTTCAATTCTTAGCATTTCAACTAGGTTAATCATCCATGTGTGGTAGATACAAATCAGGCAGAACAGGCAAGCTTAGCAAGTAAATCTAAATCAACATTTTAAACAGAGTTTTCTATCAAAATGCAGAGTTCTTACAGCATTCATCAAGGTATTTCATTTTTTTTTCC
>NW_008358101.1:2960791-2962502 GCF_000622305.1 Nannospalax galili
TCATCTTTTGTTTTTCTAATCCCTCTCGTATCTTTGTCATGTTGTCCTTTATTATACCTGAATGGTCTCTGTAAAAACAACATTCCTCCTTCAGGGCAACACACAGTCCCCCTTGTTGTAGAAACAGGAGGTCCAGCCCTCTGCGATTCTGTAACGTGACTTCAGCCAGGGATCCTATAGAGTCCTGCAGTTTGGTTATGGATTCTTCTATTCTTTGTAGATCTAAATCCAGGCTAGTGCGCAAAGCATTATATTGGTCCCTCCCTTGTATCAGGGCAGTGGCTCCAGTGCCAACTCCTGCTGCTACACCTGTACTAATTAAGGTTGCAAGTGTCACGGCTAAAAGCACTGGGGTTCTCCTAGAACGCATCGGGAAAGGAAGAGAGGGAGTGTAAGTCTGCAGAAACTCTTCCTCTGAGTGATAAACCAAATGGGGAAGAAGAATTGTAAGAACACAAAAACCTCCTTCCTTAAGAACATCCACCGAAATACAAGGGGTTAATCCTGAGGAGCATGCCCACCAAGTATTTGGAGGGGGAATAAGGAAGGCCCCTCTTGACTCAGAGAGATTCTTGGTCTGGTTACAGAGGGAAGAGTATTGTAGTGGAATCTCACCGAGGCATAGTCCCGATCCTGAAATCTGCTCCAAAGTAATTTTAGGTATCGTACCCCATGCACATTGGGAGACATTATGGGAAACGTTGTAGGAACCCATAGTAGCAATCCCCTCTAAATAGGGAGGGGTAACAGTATAGCAGAGACAATAAGATCTGGCCAATTCAGGGCTAGTTACATTTAAGAGGCTATAAGTTTGATTTATGATTTTAACAAATTCCTGTGACCGCCTGTAATAGCGGATCTGAGACAAAGGCTTAGGAGGCCTTTTGGTAAATCCTGTAGGTAGAGTTGGGCCAGGAGGAGGAGAGGGAGGGGCTCCCTTGGGCGTATCCATGGTAACTCTTGGGACTAGCACTGGGTTGGGCCCTACTGCCGTGACGAAAGGCACCTGGCGCCTAGTGATTGTAAACAAAATTGCAGACCCATAGTTATGCAATCGCAGGCCCCAGGTGTTAACCCCTTCCCATCCGGAGAACTTTTTTCCTTTTTCTGTGAATCTGATAAGCAAAGGGTTGCAGGCTTGTGGTTCGAGCCCCCAAGTTGGCTTACAAGGGGGGCCTGTCACATCTCGTTTGAGGGTGATGTAGTCCCCACGGGCATTACTTAACCAGTATGTCTGACCCGTGGTCTCACAGCCCCATCGTGGGCAGTAGTACTGGTCTGGTCTCCCACAACTGGGCTCATACTGTGGCCCTGGGCAAACATAGAATTGTTTTTGTCTAAGGTAGCGAACTCCCGACTCAAACTTGCAATTGTATCCGTAGGAGGAGTCTTCCACATCTCGGGTAATCGCTACCCATTCCCGGTCCCAGGCCCCGTCTACCAAAGTACAGAGATCCATATCTAAAGGTGGCCACCAGGTATTGGGGAGATACACGGCCGACCACGTTAACACTGGGGACCCAGTTTCCAAGTTAGTGACAACCCAAGTAACTTGCACTGGTATGTGCGGGTTGGTCCCATCTGCAAAATGTCCACAGTTAGTTGCTAAATAATATATTACCAGCAGCATCCTCACCCATCCAGTCTGCGTGGAGAGCTTCATAAGGGAGTCTCAGTGGCGGCAGGGATGCTTGGCAAGTCCTGAGACAGC
>NW_008358101.1:2966628-2969290 GCF_000622305.1 Nannospalax galili
TTTTCCAGCTAGCTGGGGCCGACCGGCTTCCCAAGACACGCAGGTCTGGTCAGAACGATCGACCCCCATTCAGTTTCAGGTACAGATTATATAGGCCCACACAGTTATTACACAAAAAGCATTCCTCAGCAGACACTTTAATCAATCATCTTCTAAAAGCTATAGTTTCGGTTAAACATCTTTTCCAGGAAGGGTAGATCTGGTGTAAGCCTGGCGCAACCTCCCTCTTTTGTTCCTTATCAGTTATCTGGTGTGTGCAAACAGGCCTACAGGACACATTGTAAAGCAACTGAGTCTGGGGTCCAGGGTCCAGGAAGGAGGGTTACAGCACTTCAATTCTTAGCATTTCAACTAGGTTAATCATCCATGTGTGGTAGATACAAATCAGGCAGAACAGGCAAGCTTAGCAAGTAAATCTAAATCAACATTTTAAACAGAGTTTTCTATCAAAATGCAAAGTTCTTACAGCATTCATCAAGGTATTTCATTTTTTTTCCCAACACAGGTAAGTCAGGCAGGAAGCCCCTGCTGAGAAAGGTGCCGACCTTAACATCAGGGTTCCCCAACATCTCCCCCTATTTTGTTTTATAAATGGAGAAGTGTCATCACAAGCTTAAAGAGCCAACTCATCTTTCTCAGGAGAATAGGCCTGATAATTGACCATGACCTGCTTGGTAGTAATTTTAGCACTGGTAGTAATTTGTAAGAAATTGTATAAAACAGAGAATAAGCATCAAAATAACATAATCGCAGGGGGCTATTGAGATTGTAACATTCCCCCTCTGAAGAGGTAACCCCAATATCTTTTGGGGATAAGAGCTCACAAATACGTTTAACGTTTTTGCCCTTTGGGACAGAGTACTTTGCTAAAAAGCCCAAGGGCATTTTGACTTTTAGCCAAGAAAGAAAATGGCTACTTTTCTTTGGGGTCTTTTTACTCTAGCTGCCTAGCCAATTTCTATCTCCTATATTTATCATACCACCCTCTGAAGAAGCTTGCCCAAATTGCCAATAGGGAATTGGAACGCAGACCATTCTGGCTTCTTCCATACTGAACAGGGACACAGGGTGAGGCAATTGGGGTACCCCCTTCTGTGGGTCTATATAAAAGACTCCCAAATTACATATCTCTTAACAATAGGGAAAAAAGAAATGTTTGACTGGTGCCTGGAAGATGTGAAAGAAAAGTAAATGTAAGAGTAAGGGCAAGAGTAGTTAGTATTACAATTTTTAGGTAGGGAACCAGAAAATGTCCAAATTAAAGTCCATTGGAATTTCTTGATGAGGACTCCCAAAAGCATCCATCTAACATGTTTTCCCTAGTTTTTCTTTTGCCTGCAAAGGCTGGAATGATCAGGCACGTTGATAACTGTTGGAGTGGCTAGAATCAGCTCCCTCTTAAATGGTCTCTAGATAGGGAGAGAAAACAAATTTAGCCATCATTTTAGACTAGTGAGTTGTTTCCCTCAGCTGCAGGTGGGCATTAAGTATTGTAGACAAAGATTTAAAGTTCTACACCTGAGTAGCACTGTCCTATTAGGGACAAAATCACCAATGAGAAATAATTGTCTAAATAACATAAGAACTTAAGTCTAATGTCTGGGATGTGTAATCCTTTGAGTTTTTAAAGAAATATATTGATGACTTTAATCTTTGGTTATACTTTCCCCTTGGGTGTTTAAGGCCACACAGTTGGCCCAAATAAACCAATATATTATTACTTTTAAGGTCATATGAGGATCTGTTTCTCAGGGATAACATGGGCTTGGAGGGAGCCCCCGGCTCCTCAGGCTTTTCTTTACCAGTTCCATCTACATGAGGATAAGCCAAGAGGTCTTGCTTGACCTGGGCTTCACTTGGAAGCATGGAAGAAATGTTTCCTCTGTGTTGACCCTCCTCTTTGCAGACTGGGCACTGGTTTAAGTCCATCTTCTGCCATCTCCATGGCGTCCCTGAACAAGAAGACAAGTGACTCACCAAAGTTACAGGACCTTTTTTTCAAGAGATGTTCCATAGCCCCTGGAACTTGTTTGACCTTGGAGGGCAAGGAACAAAAGGTGTCCCTTCAAGTCCCTCTGACCAGATTAGCATAGGCCTCAAAGTCTGGCTATTAAACATCCAAGAAGGTTAGTTACACCAATCTGGCACTTTTAATTACCATGTGCTATGTAGATAAAGCTTGGGCAAATCCCAAATGTTTTAAAATAATCCTTGATGAGACATCATTAAAATAGTTGATTAAGCTATGGCCTTAGAAATTTTTAAGATCTTTTTCTCATGTTTGATAAATCATAACAAATCTACATAGACCTCCATCATTTGCTTAGGCTTTCTTATTTTTAACAAAATACCTCCATTCCTGTATCCTTCTAACATCTTTTATCTTACCATTCTCTTTTTTAATAACCATAGGACATAATAACATTAATAAATTTTTCATCTGTTGTCAGAATTCTTTTCCTTGGGATACTAAGCAATGCTTATTCCCTTTTAAGGTTCCAGTGTCAAACCAATGTTTGATTAACGTTTTACTGGGGAACCAATGAATTTTCTGAGCTTACTTACTGAGATAACTTAGGGGTTGCTGAAGTGTATGAATGTTCTGAGAGTATGCACACTGGAAAGACTTTACCCAGCAGGGGTTATATATTGTCTTCCTAGC
>NW_008358101.1:2969921-2970371 GCF_000622305.1 Nannospalax galili
TTGTATAAACTTTGAGATGTCCTTGTAAGCATTGAAGCAGGTTATAAACAACCAAGTCTCCTTTAAAGGTTTAGAGATGTTTTATACAGACTCGGAAAATGTTTATTCTATATAAAACATATCAACATAAAGATAAATTACACCCTGGAGCAGAAGCAATCATTCCTTAAAAGTTAATTTATATTTTTAATAGGAACTATGTTGTAATTTAACAATTTTAGTTTACAAGAGAACTTACAAGTCAATTTGATATCTAGTAAATTATTAATAATTGTTTTATTAGTATTAAACATAAATCTATATTCACAAGAGCCTCATTCAATAAATACTGTGGTTAGACACAATGCCACAACAAACCAGTTTCAAAACCAAGACCTATTACCTTGATGAATTTTTTGATCAGATGTATATGAAACTCTTAAAAGCCAGCAGCGCTTTACATATACATCC
>NW_008358101.1:2970466-2979663 GCF_000622305.1 Nannospalax galili
AAAATGGCTGTGGTGAACAAAGCCATACATATTCATGAGGTGGAAAGAAATACCTGGTACATATTTAAGCATTATCAAATTGATGTTTATAGCTTTTAGCATAATCAATTAAGGAAAACTGTGATGCTTTAGTTACTGACTGAGGAATTCTAGGCAGAAGATCTCTTTTTAAAAAATTCTATCTTGTTTATTAAGCAGTTAAATTTATTTTTTGTATTTACCATACACTTTAAATTAGTCTGTTAGTGACCAAATAATCTCATTAACTACTTTTACTCTAAACAGTAATACCCTCTGTTGTAATAGTTTACACCTTAGCTGTTTTCAGTTGTACAGTGTATATGCTCTTAGGCTGTTTTGTAGCCTAGACTTGCATCTGAAGTGGGAGGGCCGATCCCAGCATCTTAGTGAGCTCAAACAGCATGTGACAATTTACCAATATAATTAGTACAGAAAAAAAATGTTCTTCTTTATCCTAAAAGTTTTTAAAAGTTTTAAAAATTGTTTATCCATATATTATTTTTAAACTAAGGCAAGACTATTAACTCACATGGTGAATTTCTTTGAAGAGGGCTGTCAGTCTGGATTGGAAAAAATGTAACTATGTCCTGGTAGTAGCTTCGGGGAGTAAAAGTTAAAAGGAGGAAAGGTGCAAGCCCTGCATCAGTGGATGGACACAGCAGCGTCCAGTGGCATGTGCCCCTTAGGGGCGTTGAAAAGGCTATGACCAGCGCTGCACATGTGTGCCCTCAGTGTGAGCCAGCCACCATCTGGGTGTGCTCGGCATGAAGTCACATACACCAAGGGGAAGCATGCGGGAGTGTGGAGGACTACAGGAGAATGCCCTCCATGTGGGGTCATCCTCTGATGAGCCCCTTCCCTAAGAAAAAGTTTACAGAGAAAAAAATGGCTTTTTAAAATCTTTTTTCAATTTGTATGGTACAAACCGCCTTAAATTCTTTAAGTGCTCAGTGGCCACCAGCCACTTTAAATCCTTTGTTTTTGTTTACATTATGAGGCATTTGGAGCTGGAGTGCCTTTTTGTCCTGAGGCTAGTTAATTTAAATTCTTACCTAACTGGTTTAGCTTGAGCTTGAGTGCCCTGGGGGCGAATAACAAAACAGATTAAGGAAGTTTGTTATTTTAGAATTTGTATTCAAACCTTGTATGAATATCCCTTAGAACTTTGGGAATTTTGGTTTTCTAGGGGTTTTGATCAAGATAGAAAAGAAAAGGGGGGTGAAACAATGATTCCTAGGGGAACATGCCTGTGATCAAATCTCAGGGGATTCCATGTAGTCCACAGAGAAAGCCTGCCTACAAATTTAAGAGATCGGCAACCGGCTCTAAGAGCAATTACTGGTCATTGTGTTACCAGGTTTGTTTTTGCATTAGAAAGATGTATAGATAGGGGGGTCTTGTCTACACTCACGCGGGCAGTTGGGGTTCATTAAGAGGGCTAAGAGCCTTTGGCTAACATCAGGGGGTAGCCCTGATCAGAAAGCTTCAATTGCCCCTTCTCTTTAACGTTCCCACGTGAAGACTTAGACTGAAAACAAAAGGAGGAAAAGAGGAGAGACTGCCGATCCTCAAAGGTGGGATGGCTTAAGGCAAAGCTGCCACTACCCTCTTGGAGAAAGGAGCTACTCACAAACTCAGTGCTTTCCAGGAGCCCCATGATGGGCACCAGCTGTGGGTTCCCTCCCTCCCCTCATGGGTCATTGGCCACGGGTCCAAGAGGACAAAGGGAGCAAAAGCGATGAATGGGGTCAGGATGGCCAGTGAGCCCTGATGGAAGAAAGCCCTTCCAGGGAGGCAGATTCAGTGACACAGCTCCATTTATTAAGTGGGGGTTACGGAAAATATAGTGTGGAGGCAGCAGCCAAAGCTTCAGCTGATAGGTGCTCATAGTTTGTTTAATTTACATGTGGCAGGGGGATACTATCATCTGGCTATAGGCCAATGCCTAATTATCATATGGAAAAACCCTGGGGGCAGTTTTATTGCAGGTAACTATGCCAAAGGTCATGTTTAAAATGAGGCCAAGTATCCATTCTTGGCAGCACTTTGTAAGTCAGGCAGGAAATCCCTGCTGAGAAAGGAGCCAAACTTTACAGCAGGGTTCCCCAACAGGGATCCAATGCTATCTTCTGGCCTTGGTGGGAATTGCCTGGCATGGGTGCATTTACATATAGGCAAAACTCATACACATAAAATTAAAATAAATAAAACTAAATAAAAACTTAATTATTGTATGAATACACATACAAAAACACCTCTATAAAGGACAAAGACAGAGACATTTTATTAAATAAAGATAAATATATAGATATACTATTCCCCAGGGCTCAGATATGCATAGCTGATACAATCGAAACTTTTCTAGAATAATCATTTTTAGTGTTTGTCTTTTCTCTCCCAAGATGTCATTCTATAAGCTTTTTCTGGCTTTTAGCAAATGAAAGTTCTTATTATAGTGAAGGCAAATCCTTTCACCAGAATAATTTATTAAGTTGCTGGAATTTTCTATTATCTCTTTTATTTTGCCATTCATATTTGAAGAGATGATAAAGAAGTTCTTTTTCCTCTTGTTTTATAAAATGTCTCTGTTAAAACAGTCTGAAATCAGTTCCTCCTGATTATAATAACCTGGTGGAGATGTGATCCAAATTGCACTATAATTATGTAGCCACTCTATCAAATTTAGAGTTTAATTTTCAACTTTTTTTTCTTTGAGATAAAAGAGATAAGAAATATCCTAGAAACTTTGTGGCTACCTGATTTTCATCTTAGCTGAATTTAAATGGAAACATTTCTCTGCACTAAGAAAATGTCAGCCATGACAGAAAATGGAATAATGCCCACCGCCAACTGTCAAAACATCTTGGGTTCTGCCCTAGTCTCCTTTTCCAGACAAACCCGACAAGCAAGGAAAAAGTGTTACCCAGAATTTATGAACATCAAGTCACTCAGGCTGCTACTTCTAAAACCAGTGGGTAAGAAGGACTCTTTCACTCTACACTCAAGAAACCCGTTGCCAAGGTTCCTGGCAGTGCCACACAGTGTTGCTGGTCTCACAGTACAACCCCTGCCCCCACTGCTGCTTATGACTCTGCTTTAGGTGTGCCAGTTTCTGTCAAAAATTTGCTGCTTCTATAATAGAGGCTACCACCACCGTTGCTATAACCACCAGTGATTTCACAGTGCAGCAGGCCCAGTGATGTTGCTGCTGTGTTGCCAATAAGGAGACATTACATCTAGGAGAGAAAAAGGACAGGAAGTTAGGAGCAGTGGGGAATGGGTAGGAGTAGGGGAGTGGACTCAGGAGAAATTAGGAGGAGGTGTGCAGAGTGAATATGACCAAAATGCACTGTATACATGTCTACAATTCTAAATGTTAATAAAAATTTTGTAATAAAGACCCATGAAAATATCTAAGTGTTTGTAGCATTAAAAATGTAGGAAACAGCATATTTTTAAATGAAACAGACATCTTTTTAAAGGGTAAAAACTCATTCAATTTTATGTCTTCCAGGGTTTATACTGAGTTCAATCTTGTATAACTGTATTAATTCAACTGTGAACCAAAAAATTTACAGCCATTTTTGAAAGAGATGCATCCTTGCTCTGGAATCTGTTGCTTAATATGTTAAACCTGTAATGAAATACTTCTTCTAATTATGTGGTTATTAAATTAAAAAAAATAAAAAATAAAAATAACTACTTAGCAAGTGAATCTGTTGACTGATGAAGAATAAACAAAACAAAACCAACAAAATTTTTTTTTCCTTTTGCCAGTCTTTTCATTTCCTGCCAGTGATTGTATTGCACTAAATTAAGGAGGCCTTATTGTGACATAAAATCTGGAAATATAGTCTCTTGGATTCCCCAATGAGAGTTTAAATTTGTAAAGTTACGAACGTGAAGGTAGAAAGCAATGAAGACCATTTAGCACATCAGAAACTAAACACAGTGGCATAGAGATAAAACTTAGTGAATGTGACAGCTACAGGATAATCTGGGATTTGCATACTGAATAATTACATGTACCAAAATTGTTGATAGGCTGGCTGCAGGTTTGGAGAAAAACATTAACAGCACCTCCATCATTTGAGTTATTACATTTCTTTTGATTGAAGTAAAATTGTAGGCAAGATAATAGTCCCCCAATATGTACACCTACTAATACCAGAACCTGTAAATTTATCATGTTACATAGCAAGTGAAAATAAAGATTAAAAAATAACAGGAAAATTGGTAATTATATGAAAAATTTGACAAATCTTCAGTTTATTCTTTCTAACATTTATTATTCTATATAGCTTAAAAATAAGAAAAGCTGTTTCTAATTTCTATTATCTCAATTAATCCACAATTAATTCAAGATAATTAAAATGATAAAATATTTAGTAGAATGATTACACTGAGTACAGAGAGAGATAGACACTCACAATCTTAAAAATAGAACCAAATGAGAATATCCTTCCTTGGGTTTTCTCCCTTCTCATGACCTACCAGTTACAAAGGAAATGAGTATTTGAAGATATATACGTGAAATTTGTTGCCAAGCAAATTAAGTACATGGCCGAAGTTAGAAGGAGCTCAGAATTCTTTCCTACATTTGTGGTGTTTGTATATATAGCTGACAAAATGTTATATCCCCTTGTGTGTTTTCAGGATCTCTGACAGAAAAGAAAATGACTCCCAATTTCACAATCTTCCACTAGGGATCTGGGTACCCACTCTGGTAATACTTAATGAAAAGAAAATACAAGATAGAAGGAGAGTTTGAGTCTCATGTCAGATACTAAACCACATATTAAAATTAGAATTGTACACATATACTGCAAAATGTCCTAGTCCTCTCTACACATTCAGTGGAACACATTGGCCTTTTATAGTTATAAAACAGTGAATCTTCACTGGTTTAGAGAAAAAAAAAATGAAGCACTGGAATTAGCTTTAGGAAGTCAGTATTCTCCGCTTTCTTCCTCTTTTGTCAAATACTAAATAATTCATTGAGCGTTAAAATGCACAGTCAGAACTCATAGTATTTTCCTGTATCAGTTCCATTTTATTCTCCCTCACTTCTTACCATGGTTACTACAGTCTGTCTCATTAATGCTGACCTCCAGTTTTCGGGGTTGGCAATCATCTTTACCCTGTGGTCCTCCTTCACCAATTACTATGTTAAGATCTGCTCCCCAAACAGGAGCAGTAATTCACAGAAGACAGAAGTACTAACTTCAAACATTCTATTTAACTTTGCTATGAAGAATATGATCATTTTCCAGATGAGATACAAAAGAGTTATCTCATAAATAGAAAAATTATTCATAAAAGCATAAAGTTGTAATTTGCTTTCCATAGCAGAAGAAAATAGGATTGAATATTTAAGTGAATTTGTGGTTAGACATCGGATTTGAACAAATTTTTGTGCAGGATATTCCAAATATATGGAAATGAAAGAAGTGACCATGTGTTCATAACTTCAGTGAGTCCATGATTTTTATCACATTGGATAAATGTTAATAAGATTTATGGGTGGAAAGACAGTCAGCTAGATTATAAGTTGCTAGAGAAATGAGAATAATAATAAAGAGGAAAATGTAATAATTTAGACTCTTCGATGCAGAATTAGATTTTTTAAAATATTTTAGTTATTATTTTTGTTTTATGTGTATGAGCATATTGCCTGCATGTATATAAGTGCACCCATGCCGTACATTGCCGCAGAGGTCAGAAGAGGGCTTCGGATTCCCCTGGAACTGGAGTTAAGGACAGTTCGTAGCCACCATGTGGATGCTGGGAATCCTGGGTCCTCTGCAAGAGCAGTCAGTGCTCTTAGCCACTGAGCAATCTCAAACTCGGCAGAATTACATTTTTGAGGTCAATAAAAAAACTTCTCTCCTGTTTAACTTCTAGGTATTTTAAGTGACTCAATTTCATATTTTATTTATCCAAGCATGGTGAGACAGAGGCAGGCATATCTATGCAAGATCTAGGCCAGTCTGGTCTAGACCGTGAGTTCCAAGCAGGTTTAAGTCTACAGGGCAACATTGTCCCCCCAATAATGATGTATTCATATTTTGTGGAAAAATAGTATTAATTATAGTATGAAATATTTTGTTTCATATTTTAGGTTATACACACACACACGATGGAGGGAAATCTATGTAAAATTTGAATTCATATCTTTTCGAATCATAAAGCCCATTTTGAAGAGTGGACCTCCTTGTTCATAAGAGGTTTACCCAATAAAAATGTATGTAAATATCTGAAGAAAATTAATCCTGTCATTAAGTTCTCAATCTTAGGCTACTTTCTGTTCCCTTTTTATAACTTGGTGCCTATTTAGCCACCAAAGCTGTGGACTGTTGTTGGCATGTGCTATTTTCTAAAAAAGATGTGTATGGCCCAGGCTTCTTGAACACATGTTCACTGTGAGGAACTGAAGATGCATTCACAAAGTCCACAAAACACTGCTTCATAAAAGCATACTTGTATTTATTTTTTATGGTAAGTGGGTTATAAATTATAATACCCTTTATTTCTTTGCTTGGTAGAAATATAAAGTCCAGTGGAGGAAGCACAAAATATACTCCCCTGCTGAAAAAGTGCTTGAGAAGCTCATTGGGTCTAAAATTATTAATCTTCATAAAACATTAGTGACAGTGGGTCATATGCCATTGAAACATGTTAGTAAAATCTGAATTGTTCTGTACATTAAAGTAGATGATTATCCTTTAGATTGTTTGTTTAAGACTGGTTTTAAAAAACAGAAACTCCAGTAGAAAATACAAAGATGCTTTTGAAATTAATTGAAAATTTTCCTACATGTGTACATTGTATATTGATCATACTCCTCCCCATACTTCCAGCACTCCTCTGCTTTCCCCTCCCTCTCACCTTAGCCCTTTTGATCCCCTAGATATCGTCCTTTCCACTTCCACGTCTTAGCCACTTAACACTATTTTATGTAATTATTTAAGGTATAGAAACCGAAAAGGTCCTCAGGCTTGACATCAAGCATCTTTCCTCACAGAACCTGCTTGTTGACCAAACAATTACCTCTTCAAATGGTACTTCATCTATATTCTTGTTCTCTTTCCATATTCATATTTGATATAGTAAATTGTTTAGCATGCCTCATTTTATATACTTGTATGATATTTCTCATTTTTTCCTTCATATATGCTTCTGTAGAAAGATTTTTGCTAGCTTATACTACAATCCTTTAATCCTATTTTATTTTTTTAACCATTATTAAACACATTTATGAATTTTTTAAATTAATAGCTTTCTTAGTGCTATGATTAATATTTAGTAAGAGATTATTTGGTAAAACACTCTTATTTCTCTATACATTGAGGCAATCTGATAACACAATTCTTAAATGGTGACTTCTATATGAATTAACAACATGGATCTAATGTTTTTTGAACTTGTTTCTTAGTAACTTGACCTTACTTATAAGAATGCGTAGTAATGTTTATGATTATGATCATAATATTGAATATTAAAAATCAAGAGTTATTTGGTGATTATTTTCCTGTAGAGGTAATATACTGATCCCCCATTAAGCTCTCTAAACTCACTTTGCTAAAGTCCAGGCCAGGCTTTCAAGCTTTAGTAAGACTTCGATAAGCCTTTCCTACCATAACACACACTATTAGCATGAGGATATTCCAGCTTTGTTCCATCTCTTTATGTATTGGAGTCCAGCAATTGCTCATCTCAATATGAAAAGTGCTGAAATATTTATTGTTTTTAACATCCCTGTACCTAGTAATTATTTTATTTTTAAATATTCTATTTAATTTTATTTTATGTGTATTGCCTGCATGTATGTACCTTGCAGGTCAGAAGAAGTTGTTGGATCCCCTGGAACTGGAGTTACAGATAGTTGTTAGACATTATGTGGGTGCTGGGAATCAAACCTGGGTTCTTTGTAAGAACAGTCATTACTCTTAACCACTGAGCCATCTCTGCAGCCCCTTACTTATATTTGTGCATGCATGCATAGCTTAGGAGTCACCACATAGTGATTTTAGATTGATGCATACTTATTTCCTTTAAATCTTGGCTCCTTAGTACACAGATTCCTTGGGAGCCCTGAATCCTAATTTCCATCACTTTACATCAGTGTGTCTACTACAAACTCAAACTGTTTATTTCAACCTCTAGTCAGTCCCCTGCACTGTCAGCAAATAATACATGAGTCAAAGGAGAGTCTAATATGAGGCTTACTATATGGTTTACCCCAAAGAGTATTATAATATGGCACCAGTGGGAATATAAAACACAGCTTTAGAGGAAAATTAGAACAAAGAAAATTGCCAGTACAATTGTGAATGAAAAAATTATTCATAAAAAGAAAGGAGAAATACAACAGAGAAAATCCATTTCCAGGATTATGCCTAAGGGATATTTTGCAAATGTTCACAATAAGATACACAACAGTAAAAGGGAAAATGATTCAACCTCATGAAAAAATAAATACAGAGGACAAAATACCAGAGATTACATTCATATAACATAATATTTACTAAATGATATACACTTTCAGAATGGAAGTTGCAGTTCTCCAAGACTAACACTCAGTGACACAATCATGACTGGCAAAAATTACTCTTTAAAGTTAAAAGTGATATGTTAAAACTATAAGTATTATATTGAGAAAATAATAAATCATAAAATATTTACTCAATAAAGTTATTAAATTATTATAAGAATAATGAGTCTGGCATTGGAAGAAGAAAAAATTCTGTCCTTCACTTAAATAAGCAAGACAGACACTCCATGCCTGACAGTGAAAATAAGATATTCTGGTTTTCCTGCCATAGCTAACAGGATATGGTTACATTATCTCTGGGAAATAAGGAATCTTCCAGTCTCCATCACAACCCTCAGCTCAGGATTTCAGAAGCTCTGGAATAAGCCAGTACTATGTGACTTCATTAACATGCCTCATCCACCATTTATGGGGTCCAGACACTACCTCAGCTAAAACAGGGTGAAATGCTAGATCTAGTCGTCTTCACTAACATTTACTTACAGGTTCCATCTTAGGAGATGGAAAACCAAAACATCTTAGACTACAAGGAATACTTATTGAATTACAGTGCCAACCCGGGAGTGGAAGAACATCACCAGACCCACAGTTCTTAACTAATGAGTCATATATATATATATAT
>NW_008358101.1:2979684-2987116 GCF_000622305.1 Nannospalax galili
TACCAGTGGGAAATGAAGAACTTGAGAAATGAATTACTAGTTCATATGTCAACAGAATTCATTTGGAACAGCATTCAAATAAGTAAAAATTGTTGTTGAATGCAATGGATACCTGCTTTAAGACTGAATAAAAGACTGTTAGCTCTGTGATATGATTCTTTTTAAATGCCAAGTTACATGCTTGACAGAGGTATTAGGTGTCTAAGAAATGCCCTAAAATTTCCTCTTCTAAGTATAGACTCAAAAGCAAGTCACCTTATTATAGAGTTACCTACATATCCATGTTCATAGCATCAATATTCATAATCTAAAAGTTATGGAAGCTAACTAGATGTTGTGATGGTTCATAATGATGATCAAATTGCCAGGCTCCTGAATCATCTAGAAGATAAATTTTTCAATATGACTGTGAGGGATTATCTAGAACAGATTAACCTTTGATCAGGCCTATGAAGAGTAATCCTGATTATGTTAACTGAGATAGGAAGATCCATTCTGAAAGGTGGCAGCATCATTGTCTGGGTTTAAGACCAAACATGTACCTACCAACTCTTCTTCTTGACTCTAGATGCACCTTAACTAGCTGCCTCAAGTTCTTACTGCCTGAATTTTCCTGCCATGATGGACTGTTCCCTGGAGCTATAAATCAAAATAAGACTTTCTCCCTCAGGTCTCTTTTGCCAGAGTATCTTATCACAGCAATAAGAGAAGTAACTAAGATATGAAATTGGCACCAGAGAGGGGTGACTTCGTGTGATAAACTTAAACGTGATTCTTGGGATCTAGACCTGGCTTGTGGTAGAATGTGTAATAGTTTGTAACGTTGGTCTAGAAACATCTTGAATGCTACATGTAGAGTGTATGGTACATTCTGGAAGGAAACAAGGATAAAATGCTAAGACAATGTGGAGGAATAGTTCTTGAGCTGTCAGAGAGAGGAAAAGTACTCTATCAGGAACTGACTAAGGCTCATACATGTAATATCCTGGCAATGAATCTTACTTCAGTTTCCCTGTGTATGAAGAACTTGCTTTAGATTGAATTTAAAGAGAGTGTCTTTAGCATTGAAAATTTCAAGAAAAGATAGCATCCGAGCTATTGCCTGGCTTCTATATACTATCCTCATGCAAGTCTATAATGAGGGACAGCAAAAAGTAATTAACTCAGAAAGGAATTAAAGATATACATTTCCTTGATTAATAATGTTAAAAAGTTTAACCTCTCAGTCAAGGCACACTTGAAAGCATATATAACCATTAAAGAGACTTGCACAATTAAAGAAAAACCAGTTGGTTTATAGTGGGACAAGAAGCATATTCTGAGGTCAAGGGACCATATATTGAAGGCTCCATTTTGCCAAAATGCAAATTCATTTAAAAATAGATGATGCTGTTTTCCATGCTTACTAATAGAACTGATTTTGTTCAGGTACTCAGCTGTCCAGTGCTGGGTCTCTTCTTGGACCCAGTGAGTTAATCTTTATTAGTCCAAAGCAACCATGTTAATCACATTTTTCTTGTCAGTGGTTATTTTAGAAATAAACACATGACAATAGTCAAGCCCCCCCAAAAATAGAGCCTAAATTCCCAGTGATATTACTTTAAAAACATGAAAGAGGCAAAATTCAAGGTACTGTTGATAATTGTACCAGAGTTCCTGAGAATCACTGAGGCCAGAATTTGTGATATTGTGGAATTCCTACAATGAGACACTGAGTGAAATGGAGAAACTTGAGTGAAAGTGGAGAACTACATTAATAGTTATTATTCCAGAACCATGAGAAATTTGCTGATCAAAGCGACAAGCATGGAGGGTAGCAGGCCCAGGACAAAGACTGTGTGCATTTAAAACAGCAGAGCAGGAAAGTTCAGACTAACCAAGACCAAATGATTCCATCATTTGTTCCAATTGCTAGACATCAAGGAGATCAAAGAGATGAAGAGAACATTGAACAAAGCATCACCATTTTATAATGATAGTAGCAGTGTAATGGACCTGGATATCTGAAAAAGTGAAGGTTGGATGATTTAAGAAAATATATTAATGATATGGGGTATTTTTCTTAAAATATCAGCAAGTTCCATATAAGGGCAATAGTTAAATTCATATCCACCTACAAACTTTAGTCTTAAAAATGTAACAATATATCAATGTATAGAAAATTATTTGCTGCTTACCAAGATGATGTATTATAAATTACTGACTTCTACATTGCCACAGAGTCTATAGGAACATTTATATAAAATAAAAATCTATACTGTATCTATGTACATTTTACTAGCGGCAGCTGTATTATTAAAGGGTTTTATCTAGCGTTTCATAATACCAGAAATAATGTGTGTATTTCTTCTTCTGTATCAGTGACATTCATTGTATGCAATTAAATAGATGGACACATCCACTTATCCACTTGCATTAAACTTCATTATACGTGTATTATTTCCTTTGCACTAAATGATGGAACTAATATCAGTAAATGTAAATCTTTAGCCACTTCAAAATTGCTCAGAAATTATTATGATATAACCTTTTTCAAAAAGAGATCATACTTACCTTACGTGTTTGTCTTCACATAAATAAATTTGTAGTATCCTTTCTAATTGATAAGAATGAAGTTCGGTCAATTTATACTCCACATAACAGGAGTCAAATGGTCAGCTTAATGATCAGTAGAAGAAAAACTCCAGGACTGTCATCATTTTATTTTCTTATATTTTTCTTCAATTGATGAGCTCCCCTTTTTAACTTCACTGATTTAGACTCTTCTGAATGATGGTCAGTTTTTAACTATGCTTGATTATGTCTCTATTATTCTGTTAACACTCAAAAATATACATTCAGAATAAAACAGTGTATAGAATTGAACCTACATATTCCATTCTTTGCTTTATTTTATTGGATTAACATTTTAGAAAATTGAAAAAAATACATGGATAAGGATAAAATTACCATATAAGGAGACTACTTATCTCTGTGTTTTTAGATAGATACAACTGACTGTCCTAATTACTACATAAAATTTTCTTTGTGAGACGAGAGAAAGTTGTGTTGATAGCCATTACAGTTTGAAATGAGACAGAAATTTATCTTGTCACGGCAAGACTTGTACTTGATTGCAGATGCTTATTTGAATACATGTCCCAATTGCCCCCCTACCTCTGCTACCAGCATGGGAGTTGGCAAGAAGAATGAGGAAAATCATTTTAACCCAATTGCTTCTAAGCATCTCACAGAGGACAATGGGACTAAACAGTCTTAATTCAAGGTCCATATGTATAAGACGCCTTGGATAAAAGAGAGAATCAAGAGTCAAATAAAAATTCCCTTCATATACTAGATATTTGACCAATGAAATGCAATATGCTGGCTCTGATAGTCTCCTTCAGGACGTGTGGGCAGTGACAGGTTTCAGGCGATGAACTTGACACAATATAAAATTCCTTCTTTACAAGGACAAAGTAAAAGTGGCATATGGGGATCCAGCAATTCATTGAATAAAATGGCATATGCTTTTAAGAGTTTTGTTAAAGAATTTCTAAATCAGGAGAAACACCTCTCCCATGACAAAGTTATTATACATTTTAGAAACAAGAAAATGAGATTTAAAAAAAAATCAATATACCCAATTTTAGTTCTGATCTTTTTTCTTTAAGAAAAATTAACATCACTTTATTATAACTCACCATTAATGCTGTATGAATTCCCTTCTGTGATCTAATGTTAACATATATTATAGTTTAATTTTATAAGAAAAATCTTAATTTTTAGCTTTACTTTCAAGAAAAATATATATTTTTTTAATTTCTTTTCAACTTCCTTAGGAGAAATTATTTGACTGTTACTTCACACAACCGTATTGGATACATGTATGTAGGTTCACTCATGTCATGCAATGCCCGTGGAGGTCAGAAGAGAGCATTGGATTCCCTGGACCTGGAGTTATGGATGATTGTTAGCCTCAGTGTGGGTGCTGGGAACCAAACCTGGATCCTTGGCAAGAGTAGCCAGTGCTCTATTCTGCTGGAACATCTTTCCAGTCCCTGGAAACATATTTAATAGGAATGTCTTTTACACTTTTTATAGCATTAAATGGGAAATTGGAACAGCTTTGGAGAAAGTCAGAATAGATTTTGCAAATATTGCTCCTATAGTGTAAAATGCACTTTATCTCTGAATTACTTGGGAACTAACTTTAATTATGCAATTCTAAACTTTTACAAACATATTGAGGCATAAGCAATACACAGTTCAATGCATAGTGTTAGAACAAAACCATGAGTTTACCACAAGGAACAGAGTGGCCACCTCTTTGCCAAAGCTTGTTAATATTAAAACTAGGAACCGAGTTCTTTACTTCCATTTACTGGTTAATGGTGATGGTTATTAGTAATATTAGAAATCAATTAATCTTCTCAATAATTAATTCAGTTTTGTCTCAATTTTGTGTCTGGAAATTATTTTCAGAAAATAATCTAATTTTCTTCTTGTCAGAGATTATTTTAAAAATCCCTAATGTTAAAATATCAAAAGACTGTATTAGGTAACTTTGAGAACCAAAACTTTTGTAAAGAATTTGGTAAATTTAAAATAAAGGAGAATAAAATGAAATGCTAAAGGCTATTGCATAACTAGTGTGTCTTTTAAATAAATTATATTTAAATGTAAAACAAGAGCTAAATATTTAAACAAAAAAGAGTTATGTAGAAATGGAGCAAACATAATAATGATTATCCTAATCTGATGAGTCCCCACTCACCCAAAGAGAACCAGTCTAGGGTAAGTTTTAAGCTATGGGTTTTAATTCACTTATCAATGTTTTTAAAAATGCCTTCTCTTTTTAATTGTGAGCAAATTAGATGGTAGTTTAAAGCAAAATAATGCATTGCATCTGACCTTGAGGTATTTACCATTTTTCAATTGTTGAGGGTTTTTTTTTATTTTCATATAATATATCACAATCACATTTAGACTCCTTTCATAATTTGTACCCCTTGAGAGCCCCCCACCAGATTTCATACATTCTGTCATATATGTTAAGGCCTGTCAGTTCAATCATTTGTACACAGATGTCCCTTGGTATAAGTTGATTCACTTAAGACTAGTCTAGTCAGCCTATCTAGAGTCATTCTTTTAAAGATCAATTCTCCTTCACCCTGCAGTAATCAGGTACCAAGATGTCTTTGGCTAAGATTGTCATTTCTCCAGTTCTATGGTTAGTTTTCATCTGATCGAGTTAGCACAGGTCTTGTGTATGTTGTCACCATTATTGCAAGTTCATATGAGGAAGTTCCCAAAGGCCTAAAAGACTCCATTTCCTTATGTTCATGTACCAATCTTGAATCATATAATCTTTATGCCACCCTCCACCTTCTTCAAAGTTCCCAGAGCCATGGGTGGGTGAGGTTTAATATAGGAGTGCTATCCAGGAATACACACAATCTGCAGTCTCTTGTCTCTAAAACTTGGTCACTTGTGGCCTTCTGTGTGCATCACATTCTGTTGTATAAGGAAGCTTCACTGGAGAGAGCTGAGGGATGCACTTATTTTATTTCTATCCCACATTCTACTATGTTCCATGAATCTTAGGTATACAGGTTCCACTGTAATTATTTCACCTAGAACCAGGGGTCTCCCAAAGGTATCTCCTCTGTGTCTGACTAGTTGTGGGATTCTGCACTAGCCTTCATCTGTTGCAAAAAGAAGCTTTTCTGATGAGGGGTATATGGTTGTGATGGCTAATCCTGAGTGTCAACTTGATTGGATCTGAGATTAACTGAAATGAAAGAGACCTTCTTGATTGGATCATCTAAAGCCGGAAGACACACCCTAAATGTTGGTGTTACCTTCTGATGGGAGCCGGTATAAAAGAACAAGGTAGAGGAGAACACGGGGCTTATTGCGGCTTGCCTTCTCTCTTGCTGGTGAGTTCGTCTTGCTGCCGTAGACTGTCAACTTGATTGGATCTGAGATTAACTGAAATGAAAGAGACCTTCTTGATTGGATCATCTAAAGCCGGAAGACACACCCTAAATGTTGGTGTTACCTTCTGATGGGAGCCGGTATAAAAGAACAAGGTAGAGGAGAACACGGGGCTTATTGCGGCTTGCCTTCTCTCTTGCTGGTGAGTTCGTCTTGCTGCCGTAGACTGTAGACTGACTGATCTTTTGGAATTTGTTAGACCTTCAGCACCAGATTGGGACTACTGAGACATCCAGCGCAGTGGATGAATCTTCTAACTCACCTCTTGTGAGGAGCAAGAAATTTCATGACTCTATACATAAATCATTTGACAATTTGGGGAAAAATAAGAAAAATGATGCTGGCTGGTTACTTGTAGCATTTCTGGATAAAGTGATGAAGATAACAAGGAGCTTAATGATAAAATTGACAAGCTCCATATTCGAATCAACAGTTTAAATGTTTCCAAGTGTGCCCTGGAAGAGAATCTTCTCTCCAGCAGCCAGAGAGCTAAAGATGCAGAAAATCAAGCTGGAGCCCTTACTATACATTTGGCTGACCTACAATGTAAATTGAATTCCCAGCTTCTAAGGGTGTCAGCATTAGAGGTGTGGGCATTGGTAGGAAAAGATTGGAATCCTGATAGGTGGGATGGAGATGTTTGGGAGAACCCTAAGGAGGCTGAGGATTTAGAATCCTCAGATGCTGAGGAATTTGATTCAACTGACGATCTAATTGCCCCACCCTCAGCAGACCCACCCTCTCCAACCTTGCCTGAGGCAACTAATCCCATTGAGGAAGCTAATCCCATAGAGCAAGAAGCTGATGTCCCTCAGGGCTGTTATTGTTGCTGGTAGACCTATAACCAGACTCAAAGCTAAGCAGGCCCCTAGAGGAGAGATAGAAAGTGTGGTCCATGAGGAGGTACACTACACCACTGAAGAACTTAGTGAATTTGCTAATTCATTCAAGCAGAAGTCTAATGAATATGTCTGGGAATGGATTTTAAGGGTGTGGGATAATGGTGGAAGGAACATAAAATTGGATCAGGCTGAGTTTATTGACATGAGCCCCCTGACTAGAGATTCTAGGTTTAATATGGAAGATTCTGCAGTTAAAAAAGTTGTTAAAAGTTTATTTGATTGGTTGGCTGAGGTAGTTATCAAAAGATGGTCTACTGACAGAGTGCTGGTGATACCTGATATCACTTGGCTTAGGGTTGATGAAGGGATTGTAAGGCTCAGGCAAATTGGTATGCTGGAGTGGATTCACAGTGAAACACCAAATCCTCCACAATGGGAAGGCCCAGAGGACATACCTTTTACTGATTTTATAAGATTGGAAAGTACTGAGAGAGACACCAGAACACTTGAAGAACATTTTTTTTCTCTTTTCCTTATGTTGAATCTTACAGTTGGAGATGCTGTTGCTCAATTGCATAACTTAAATGTAAATATAATAGGTGTAACAGGAC
>NW_008358101.1:2987151-2988650 GCF_000622305.1 Nannospalax galili
TCCAGACTTGGGACAGTTTAAAGCCCCAGAACCCCTTGAATGAAGGGAAGGCTGGGTGCCCTTGAAGAAGGACCTTGTCACAGCACCAAAGAGTTATGCTGTTCACCTCTCACCCATCCTTGCCCAGAGGGACCTGCGGCCTTTTACTAGAATATCTGTACATTGGGGAAAAGGAAATAATCAGACTTTCTGCAGCCTATTGGATACTGGTTCTGAGTTGACCCTGATTCTGGGAGATCCTAAAAAACATTGTGGCTCTCCAGTTAAAGTAGGGGCTTATGGAGGTCAGGTGATAAATGGAGTTTTGGCTGAAGTCCAACTGACAGTGGGTCCAGTGGGTCCCCGAACTCATTCTGTGGTTATTTCCCCAGTACCACAATGTATAATTGGGATAGATGTATTTAGGAATTGGCAGAATCCCCACATTGGTTCCCTGACCTGTGGAGTGAGGGCTATTATGGTTGGAAAGGCCAAATGGGAACCACTGGAATTGCCTCTGCCAGGAAAAATAGTGAACCAGAAACAAAAAAACAAGCGCATCCCTGGAGGGATTGCAGAAATTAGTGCTACCATCAAGGATTTGAAAGACGCAGGGGTGATGATTCCCACCACATCTCCCTTTAACTCTCCTATTTGGCTTGTGCAGAAGACAGATGGGTCATGGAGAATGAGAGTTGACTATCAAAAACTTAATCAAGTAGTGACTCCAATTGCAGCTGCTGTACCAGATGTGGTTTCCTTACTCGAGCAGATTAATATGTCTCCTGGTACCTGGTATGCAGCTATTGATTGGGCAAATGCTTTCTTCTTGATACCAGTTCATAAGGACCACCAGAAGCAATTTGCTTTCAGCTGGCAAGGCCAACAGTATACCTTTACTGTCCTGCCTCAAGGGTATATTAACTCTCCAGCACTGTGCCATAACTTGGTTCCAAGGGATCTCAATTGCCTGACACTTCCACAAAATATCACACTGGTCCACTGTATTGATGATGTTATGCTGATTGGATCCAGTGAACAGGAGGTAGCATACAGTCTGGACTTGTTGGTTAAGCATATGCGAATGAGAGGATGGGAAATAAATCCAACCAAAATTCAAGGACCTTCTACCTCAGTGAAATTTCTAGGCGTTCAGTGGTGTAGAGCATACAGAGACATTCCTTCTAAGGTGAAGAATAAGTTGTTGCGCTTGGCCCCTCCCTCTACTAAGAAAGAAGCACAACGCTTGGTGGGCCTGCTTGGATTCTGGAGGCAGCACATTTCTCATCTGGGTGTATTACTACGACCCATATATCAAGTGACTCAGAAGGCAGCTACCTTTGAGTGGGGCCTGGAACAGGAAAGGGCTCTTAACAGGTCCAGGCTGCTGTCCAAGCTGCTCTGCCCCTTGGGCCATATGATCCAGCAGATCCGATGTTGCTTGAGGTATCAGTGGCAGATAAAGATGCTGTTTGGAGTCTCTGGCAGGCCCCCATAGGGGAATCACAGCGAAGTTCATT
>NW_008358101.1:2990010-3086201 GCF_000622305.1 Nannospalax galili
CAGGATTCATGGGTCCAGGAATCAAGGGGTGGAAGTGGGAATGATTCCACTCACTATCACGCCTGGTGACCCTCTATGAAAATTTTTGCTTCCTGTACCCTCAAGTTTGCATTCTACTGGCTTGGATGTTTTGGTTCCAGAAGAGGGAGTGCTTCTGCCAGGAGAGACAATAAACATTCCATTGTACTGGAAGCTAAGACTTCCCCCTGGACACTTTGGGCTTCTGATGCCCTTAAGTCAGCAGGCTAAGAAAGGAATAACAGTATTAGGAAGGGTGATTGACCCAGACTACCAGGGGGAAATTGGAGTTGTTCTCCACAGTGGAAGTAATGAAGATTATATCTGGAAGGCAGGTGATTCCTTAGGACGACTTTTGGTGTTACCATGTCCTGTGATTAAGGTCAATGGGAAACTGCAACAACCCAATCCAGACAGGACAACAAATGGCCCAGACCCTTCAGGGATGAAAGTATGGGTCACTCCTCCAGGGAAAGAGCCAAGACCTGCAGAGGTGCTTGCTGATGGTGGAGGAAATACAGAATGGGTCATAGAGGAAGGTAGTTACAAATATCAACTTAGGCCACGTGTCCAGTTGCAGAAACGTGGATTGTAATTAACATGAGTATTTTTGTCCTATTTGGTTAAGAATAGGCTTGTGCATGTATACACATGTTAAGCAGATACTTGAGTTATTCTTTTTTGAATATGTAATTGAGATGTGTTAAGTGGTTAAGTGTTGTGAACCTATATGACTATATGGGGTTATGAGACACTAAAGGACTAAGCATTCCTTGAAGCCCTTATCACCTACTCTAAGATATATAATGCACTGGTCATTGTATTATGGGATAGTTATATCATGTTAGGTAAAATTATGACCTCAACATTGTTTTCATTTGAAAATTAAGCATGACATAGAGAGATGCTATTGTGTGTCAAGTTGACAAGGGGTGGACTTGTGATGGCTAATCCTGGGTGTCAACTTAATTGGATCTGAGATTAACTGAAATGAAAGAGGTCTTCTTAATTGGATCATCTAAAGCCCGAATACACACCCTAAATGTGGGTGTTACCTTCTGATGGCAGCCAGTATAAAAGAACAAGGCAGAGGAGAACGCGGGGCTTTTTGCGGCATGCCTTCTCTCTCGCTGGTGAGTTCGTCTTGCTGTTGTAGACTGAAGACTAGCTGATATTTTGGAATTTGTCAGACCTTCAGCACCGGATTGGGACTACTGAGACATCCAGCCTTGTGGACTGAGCGACTATAGATTCTCAGCCTCTCCACTGTGGTGCAGCCATTGTTGGACTACTTGGACTCGATCCTGTGAGCCAAGCTGATAAATCTCTATACATATTCATTCTACCGGTTCTGTTTCTTTGGAGAACCCTGACTAATACAATGGTATACTTTTCTGTAATATAAGGATTCATATTTAGCATACAGTAAGAAATTTCATTTGTCTAGAGATATGACAGAGATCAGGTTTTCTCTAGGATCTGTGACTTCTCTAGCCATATTTATTTGTCTAAGTGTAATGTACCACACGTGAGGTCACTCCCATTGAGAAAGCTTTGAGTCCAATTAGATAGCTGTTGATTACCCCATAGAAAACAGTGCCACTACTGTGCTAATAGAGGTAGTTTGCTGTACTGGTTGTTATGGTTATTAGGCTTAGGGTTGGTTTGGACCATTGATAGATTTTCTCCTTTAGCAGCTTGTGTAGTATCTTCCAGAAATACAAGAATTAGACTTCAAGTAGAAGGCTTCCATGTCAGTTCCTGCTCCATTGCTCCAAGTCCTGTGTCCAAACTATGTCCTGTCTTCAGCAGTATGGTCTTATCTTCCAGTTCTGGGAGACAATCAAGACTTTTGGTTGGAAATAGCCTGTGTTATTTTGGGAGCATCTTGGACCAAGTCTGACCACCAACTCAACGGGAGGCCTCTCCTGTCTGACACTGTGTCCCTTGCCATACAACCTCCAGGTAAACGTATGCACTATTGTTCAGGTACCATATATGCATTTTTCAGGGGGTTTCAGAGGCAACACATTTCACTCTGACCTATCTAGACCCCCAATATACATTCGTCTCCACTCTCTCCCCACCATTAGATCTCCATCCCCAGTTCAAGTGTCCCTATTATCCCCTCCTCTCCCCAATAACACCTGCCTTCTGCCATCCCTGCTCCTGAGTTCCTTCCTCCCACACCATGGCCCCCTGCATGTCCCTCCCATGCACCTCCCAAACACTCCCACTTTTCCCACCTCCCCCTGGTAATATCTGTTCCATACTATGCTCCTCTTTGGGTTCTTTCTTTTCCTTTATCGCCATGTTTCCTTTCCATTTTCTTGACTCCTGTTGTTGCAGATGATATGCTTTTATACATAAAAGATTCCACACTCACAAAAAAGCTACTAGACCTGATAACTATTTTCAGCAAAGTGGCAGGGTATAAAATTAAACCCCAAAGACAGTCGCCTTCTTGTAAATCAACAACAAACATATTGAGAAAGAAATTAGGGAAACAATCCCTTTCATGGTAGCCCTTCAAACCATAAAATATCTTGGAATAATTATAATCAAGTAAGTGAAGGATTTGTATAATAACAACTTTAAGATACTGAAGAAAGAATTTGAAGAAGATATAAGTAAAAAGAAAGACCTTCTATGCATATCAGATTTGTAGAACAAAATACAGGAATCAAGCTGAAACTGACTTCAAAGCAGCATCTCTGCTGGGTAGCTTTCATAGTACTAGAAGATGCTATGATGTTACTGATATAAAAATGTTGTCATCAACCTTGCTCATTGTGAAATCTGCAAGTTACAGTGTCATCTAGCTTTCCAAAATATGCCCAATGTGAAAAAGTGACATGAACTTTATGAGAGTAACCAAGTACCTGCTAACTGGATTGAAGACACACTTCACAAAAGGAATCCATACCTGACAAAGTTATCATGACAAGAATCTGTGCATAGAGAAATAACAGTGGACATAGGAAAACTACTACTAACTAGATGAATGAATCTAAATAGACATAACATTATACTGACTCACACTTATAGTCATTATACATTATATATTATATATTTATTATATATTATATTCTTTGTATATTAGCACATTCCTCAGTTCTCCCAGGAAAGGTTTTCCTTGCAGAGATGGCAGTTAATAAAAAGACTCAAAAATATTCAATTTGCAGAAAATAAGAGCCTGGAGAATGCTCAGGCCTAAATGGGACACCTATATTGCACCCTCTTCCCCCAAACTCAGGGAACATTGTGAGAGTGGAGGCAGAAAGATTTTTGAGGACCACAAGTGGTAGGTGAATAAAAGGAAATTACGTTGTCTGGATACCACATGGTAGTTTCACATACGAACCCACAGTGTTTATGACAGTATGTAAAAGACTTTGCAAACCCAAGCTAGGCAGGGGCTCAGTATGTTTGAGGAAGTAGGCAGGAAGCCTGAGCTCTAGTTGAGGAACTATTTGCCACCAATGGTTGCTGGAAGAAAGGCTGTCAAATTTACATACTGATATGATGACTGATAGATTGATCAGATTCTAAGGCATAGACCATTACCAAAGAACACTTAGGAGGCATGGGCTAGATTTGATAAAACTCTAAAAGAATTAAAAATCAATTAATTAAAGAAAAGTAGAGATAGTAATAGAGGACGTAAAATTGCTAGGGGATAAAAGGAAGGGACTGGAAGGGGAGAAGGGACTAAATATAATCATAATACATTTTTATGAAATTCCAATAATCAACAAAATATTAAATATTTTTTGTTCAGCAAAGGAATCTATCAACTGAATGAAGAAGCAGCCCAAAGATTGGTAGAAAGTCTTTGACAGCTATAAATGTACAGAGGGTGAATATTTATAATATCCTCTAGAAACTAACCATCAAAAATGGAAACAACCCAATAAAACCCGTCATGTATCTGAATAAAGGATTCTTTAAAAAGAAATATGGCTAATAAACATTCTTTTTTAAAAATGTGTTTAACATCATTAATCATCAGAGAAATGTGAATTAAAACTACTTTGAGATTCCATCTCACTTCAGTCAAAGTGCTTATTATCAGAAAATTAAAGGATGGCAACTGCTAAAGAAGATGTGGGGAAAGAGGTTCTCCCTATCAGATTCATTTATGGTGGTAGTGTAAAGCAGCCCAGTAACTATTGGGGACAATGTGGACAATGTTCAAAAACTGGAAATGTGTCAGAGCTCTATAACTGCAATGTATATACCCAAAGGACTCTCTATCCTACAACAGAGATACCATTATACTTGCAGTAGCTTAGAAACAGAATGAACATATTTCTGTATCAGCAGAGAGATAGTAGACAATGAAAGCTATGAAACATGGTGCATATAAACAATGGGGTTTACAAAATTGTAAAGAAAAAAATGAGCTCGAGTGAGAAAATACAGACACAGAAAAAATAGTTTATCTCTCTCTCTCTATTTATATTTGTGTATTTTTCTTGGAATACCTTTAATAAACAGTAAAAGAGTAAAAGGTCATTGAAATGGTGGATGCCCTAAGGAAGGGAAATAGTAGAATACAGAGGGGGAGTAGCAGCACTAGAAAGTTTAAACAGAGATAGGATTGAGGCGGTGGGAGGGGAGAGCTGCAAGAGGAAGGAAGGAGAGCTACTTTAAACCAAGGGTTATGAGAATGGAAGCATTATACAGTGTTTCTGATATTTTATTTAGTGCAGCCACTCTGGAAATCAGTGTGGAAATTCCCTCAAAACCTAATATTTGAATTCCCATATAATTCCACTCTGGGGATTCCTTGAGAGACAGCAGTATGGAAGTCAGTTTACCAGGACCATAGCTCTGTCTTCATGTCCACTGTGCTACTTTTCACAATTGCCAAGTTACAGAAGCAGTCTAGGAGCTTATCAGTGGATGCATCGATGAAGAGAATATGGAATATTACACAGTGAGTATTGTTCAGTCATAAAGAAGAATGAATTATTATTTGAAGAAAAATGGATGGAACAATAGGCTATGTTGTCAAATGAAATAAACCACTCCGAAAGCCAAATATGACAGGATTTTGGGGGCTGGGAAAAGGGGATGGGGTATGAGGTATTTATGGAAGAAAACATGGAAAAGGGAATTGCTAGGGATACAGAGGAGGAAAGGGGGTGAGTAAGGATAACAGATGTAGTTAGTAGTTTCAGGACACATTATGTTGATATGTAAGTATCATAAAAACCATCAATTTATACAGTATGCACTAATGTAAGGACTGATTTTCTACAAATGTGCTTTCTTTCAGCAAAGAATAATAATCCATTCATGGGGTCTGTCATGATTTAAGTTTTCATAAGCTGCTTTGCTTTACAAATTAATATACTTGATTTCCTTTCAAAGAGTACAGAATTTTACCTAATAAATTCTACCTAAGTATTGAAATATTTTATGAACCTAATAAAGTTAATATGAATAAATAAATGAGACAAATACTTCCAAATGTTCTAATAATGAGTGGTTATAGTAACTTTAAACCTAAATTTTTAAATCATTCAATAATGTAGTTTAATTTACTCCACAGTAAATTATTCTAAAATGCCAACCTTTTTTATTTCAACAAAAGTCAATGTGTATAGATTATTTTTTAACCTCTAACTATTAAACAGCTTCAATTGCCAGAGAGAGTTTAATTTTAGAATCATGATGGCTTAGATTCATAAATAAGAAAAAAATTAATCTTATGGTGTTAAAAGTCCTTTTGTTTCAATAATAAATTATTTAACCTGAAATTACAGTTTTATATTGCATCTTTTTGGATTTTTAAAATGATTGAGATTTTTCACATATAGCTCAGCAGACTAGATTCTCCACATACATGTCCATACTTCCTAACTTGATCTAACTGGACTTTTCTATTAATTTTTTGATTACTTGGTAAAAATGCAACATTTTATTTCAGTGGCATTTGACTGAATTTTGAACAGCACAAGCCTTAATAGAATTTAAAGCTCATACAGCATTGCAAGTCATTTGACAGCATAACTTCTGTGATCAAAAACTAAAGCTATAGAGAACAATGTAGTTTTATTATGACATTGGGTGGTTACACCAGTGTATGATTTAAAGCCAGTCATACTAGCCAAAATCATGTAGTTGAAATGAACAAAATATTGGATAATCCTGTTTCATTGAATTATTGTATTTCTATTATACTTAAATATTTGGGGGGAAGATTACTATGTACTATATTTTTTTTCAAGTGACAATATATTTTCATATAAATTTAAAATGAGAATATTTTATAATTTATTTAAATTGTTAATTATATAACAACCAAATCAAGAAAGAGGCCAGCCTTTCAGGAGGCCCTGTCTCCATGGTTTTTTTTTCAATTTATTTGTTTCTATACATGCATATAAGGTGTTTTGATCAAATCCACACCCTATCACTTTCCTCCAACACCTCCCATATCTCCCCATCACTTTTTTCTGGCAACTTAGTGTACTCTTTTCTTCCTTCCTTCCTTTCTTTTTTTTCTCTCTTTCTTTCTTTCTTTCTTTCTTTCTTTCTTTCTTTCTTTCTTTCTTTCTTTCTTTCTTTCTTTCTTTCTTTCTTTTTTTTTTGGTAACCTGAAATCTCTTAGGGATTAGTTAAGAGCTCCCCGATACTTTTGACATTTTTGGCTTTTGGAACAGAGTATGTTGTTAAGAAGCCCAAGGACATTGTGACTTTTAGCCAAGAAACTGGCTACTTTTCTTTCGGGTCTTTTTACCCTAACTGCCTAGCCAATCCCTACCTCCTATTATTAACACACCAGACCCTGAAGACGTTACCCAAGTTGCCAATAGGGAATCAGGATGCAGACAGCTCTGGCTTCTTCCATGCTGAACAGGGATGCAGGGTGTCGTAATTGTAGTACCCCTTCAGTGGGTCTATCTAAAAGACTCCCAAATTGCATAACTCTTACCTATAGAGAGAAAAGAGTCCTTGACTGGTGAATAGGTGATGTGCAGGAGAGGTAAAGGCAAGAATAGTTAGCATTACAAGCTCTATACAGGGAAACAGAAAAAAGTCAGAACAGGGCAAATTTCAAATGTTCATATCAGAGTCCATTGGGATTTCTTGATGAGAGCTTCCAAAAACATCCCTCTATTGGGTTTCTCCTCATTTTTCTTCTGTCTTCCAAGGCTAGACTCCAGAGTGATGGGCTCAGGATTTGTTTTCAAGCACTTTGATAGCTGTTGGAATGGATAGAATCAGTGTCATTTCCCTCTCAAAGGCTTCTAGATAGGGGGAGAAAACAAATTTAGCCATCATTTTAGAAAAACAGTGCGTTATCTCCCTTAACTACAGTTTGGCATGACAGTATTGAAGACCAGGATTTGAAGTCTTACATGAACAGCACTTTCTGCTTAGAAACAAAATCATCAATGAGAAATAATTTTCTAAATAGCACTTTATACGGACTTAAGCCTAATGTCTGGGAAGTGTAATCCCTTCAACTCTTAAAGAAATATACTAATCACTTTAATATTTTATTATACTTTCTTTTTGGGTGCTTAAGACCATACTGTTGGCCCAGATAAACCAATTTATTTTTGCTTTTAACACAGGGAACAATGTCTTTACATTTGACAGAACTCATTGCCATACTGTCATAATTAATTAGTATTATTTTACACTGCAACTTATAGGCTCATAAAATAGTTTAAGGCTAGTGAAAGACTAGTATGAAATGACTCAGAAGTATTAAATCTAAAGAATGGAGACTGTAGTTTGCCTCCAGTTTCAGCAACTCATTGAGAGGTAGCACCATCTTGGTACCAGAATTTTCATTAAATAACCTCTGTTCTTCCCAAGCATTGGATGTAAAAACAAAATCTCACAGAGCTTGCCAATTTTTAGATTTCCTTATGGCTTTCTCACACATCTTTTGACTTGATTGACCCTTTTACCACAAATTCTCTTCCCTCTCATTGTTGACCAAACTTAAATCTTCCCGTCCACAGTATGCCACATTCCATATTGTATGTCTGTTATGATGTTCCCTTTCTCTTACAGAATCCCACAACTTTGACTCCTTTCTACATACCTATGCTCAACACTCCCTCACATAAAAGTTAAAAGAGTACACATATGAGAGAAAACACATTGTATTTGTCTTTCTATACTTGAGATTCCTCACTTATTATATTCCCCAGTTCTATCCAATCTCCAGCAAATATGCTTTCACTTGTCTTTATAACTCCATAAAATTCCAATGTATATACAGTATTTTCATTACCCATTCATCTATTAATGGATGTCTATGTTGATTCTATTTCTTAACAATTGTGAATAGTGCGGCAGCAAACATAGGTGATTGAGGGGTAACTTCTTGTGGGGAAACTTTTTACATGATGGTGAGATTGGAGTCGAAGAGTCAAGACTCTGGGGGCTTGAGTCTCTAGCAACAACTCCACTTTTTCAAAGCCCAATAGGATTTTATGCAGAAAAGGAACTAGGAGTTATGTATGGCTTTTGCAGTTGCATACAAAGCATCCAAATATATTTAGACCAAAAAACAGGGGCAATAATTTTTAATACAACATTTTATTGAATTTTAAATTTCTTACATTTCCCACTCAAATACAGACTCCCTCCCCCATCCATGCCTCCCTCTAGCACCCCCCTCCCAAACCCTATGCTTTCTGCCATACACGCTGAGTCCTATTCATTCAGGTGTTGGCACTCAAACGTCCGTCAGTGTAAATGCATACACTGGAATCCAGTCAGCCCATCCAGTACTCATAGGTAAGTCATACTCTTCCTCATCCAGCAACAATCAGTCTCAAATAGTTTTTAATCTAGTGTTGGTCTGCCACCTATTTATTACCTCCCCTTTGGGCCCTTGTTTAATAGAGTTAATATAGGTCACACGCTTGATGCCACCACTGTCTCCGGCTCACATGACCAACCCTCCAGGGGCCTGGAAGCCTCCACCTCTCTGTGCTCATGAACCAGCCCTGGATCTTACAATCTTTTTTCTTCCTCTTCTACAATGGTCCCTGAGAATTGGGTAGGTGGGTTTCCATATAGGAGTCCCATCCTACACTCTACAGTCTTTTATTTTCTAAAACTTGGCCAATTGTGGTCTACTGTGTGCATTTCACTCTGATATACAAGGAAGCCTTACTGGTGAGAGTTGAGAGGTGCATTAGCCCTCAATCTACCCCTTATTCTGCTAAGTTTCATGAGCCTTATTTGTAGAGATTCCACTGCAGATATGTCACTGAGCACAGTGCATCTCCCATGCATGTGTTCTCTGTGCCTGACCAGATATGAAACTCTGCAGTAACCTCCATCTGTTGCAAAAAGAAGCTTCTATGATGAGTGATGTATGGCATGTTTGTCACTTTCAGGGAGGTCTCGTCTATCTGGCACTGCATTCCCAGGCATCTCCTAGGTATACATATGTAGTAATGTTCATACACTCTATGTGCATTTCTCATATGAATTCTAGGTCATCACTTTCCCTCTAGGTTTCCTAGGCCCCTGAGATACATTTTTTCTCCTATCCAAATTCCCTTCTCCTGCCCTCTCTAGTCACAGTCTTTCCGTTAGCTCCACCCTCCCCCTAATACCTCATGACTCCAGCTATCTTTCCCTTCTTGACTTTCCTTGCTTCCCCACACCATGGTCCCTTGCATGTCCCTCCCTCCTCTCCTCCCTGTCAATTGCTCCCACTATTTCCACTTTTTCTACCTCAAGTAACATCTATTCCATACTATCCCCCTTTCAGGTTGTTTCTTTTTCTTTATTGCCTTTTTCTTTACCTTTGCCTTTACTTGACTTCTGGTGTTACATCAGAGTTTATATACTCAAATATAAGGGATTGGTGCTACAATCCACATATAAGGTAAAACATGTCACTTCCTCTTTTGTGGTTGTGTTACTTTACTTAGTATAACACTCTCTAGCTCCATCCATTTACCTGTGAATTTCATAATTTCATCTTTTCTTACTGCTGAGCAGAACTTCATTGAGTAGATGTACCACATTTTCATTAACCATTCATCAATTGAGGGGCATTTAGGTTGTTTCCATTTCTTAACTATTGTGAAGAGAGCAGCAACAAACATAATATACATGTATCTTTACAGTACGATGAGTCCTTTAGGTATATGCCAAGGAGTGGTATCACTGGATCATATGGTAGGTTCATTTCTAGGGTTTTTTTTTTTTGAGGGTTCTCCACACTGCTTTCCATAATAGTTGCAGGATATTGTATTCCCAGCAGCAGTGAATGAACATTCCTCTTTCTCCATAGCCTCTCCAGCAATTGGAGTCTTTTGTTGTGTTGATCTTAGCCAGACTGACTGAGGTAAGGTGAAATCTTTAAGTGGTTTTGAGTTGCATTACTCTAATTACTAAGAATGTTGAGCACTTTTTAAGGTGCTTCTTAGCCATTTTTATTTCATACCTTGAGAACTCCATCTTTTTATTGAGATTTTTTTTCTTATTTCTTTTTTTTTTTCCTTTGAGTTCTCTCTCTATTCTGGATATTAGTCCTCTTTTGGATGTGTAGCTCTTGAAGATTTTCTCCCAACTCAGTGGGTTTCCTCTTTCTTTCCTTAGTTGTTTCCTGTACAGGAAGATCCAGACTCCTTAAGCAAAGGCTATGCAAAATTCAAAACTCCAGGAATGGAACACTCAGGAAATGTGGGGCAACATGAAATAACCAAATCTATGTATTATAGGCATACAGGAAGGATTAAAAACTCAAAAAAATAGGATTATAGGAGAAAATGTCCCTAAATTAAGGAAAGTTATACCTATAGAGATTTAAAAATCATTGAAAACACCATTAAGACATGGTCAGAACAGAAAATCCTCAGGACATATCACAGTAAAAATATTAAATATACACAAAAAGGAGCAAATACTGAAAGCTGCTAGAGAAAAACAACAAATTATATATAAAGGAAAACCCATCAGAATTACAGATGCCATTTTAGTGCAAACTATGAAAGTCAGAGGAGCCTGGAACCAAGTATTCCCAGTTCTAAACAACCATGGATTCCAACCCTGAATATTTTATCCAGCAAAACTATCCATCAGAGTTCAAGGGGAATAGAAATATTTCCATCACACAAATAGATGGAAAGAATTCATGTCTTCCAAACCAGCACTACAGAAAATGCTTAAAGCAATACAAAGGACTGAAGAAACAAATGAATCTGCCCAAGAGGCTACAGAAAGAAAATAAAGAAATGTATAATAATGGAAACACAAAATAGGGTCACAAACACAAAGATATTAAAATGACAGTCTACAATATATATCTTTAAATAATAACACCTTTAAATAATAAATATCAGTGGCCTCCTCTCCCCTGTCAAATGACACAGGCTGATGCAATACATCAAGCAGAAAACCCATCTCTTTGTTGTCTTCAAGAAACACATCTACCTTCAAGGATAGACAGTAATATAAGGTAAAAGGATGGAAAACAAACTCCAAGTAAACAGCCCTAAGAAGCAAGATGTGGCCACAATTTTAATATCTGACAAAATAGACCTCAAATTAAAACTCATCAGAAGAGATAAGGAAGGTTACTTCATTCTAATGAACAATTGACCAAGAAGATATTAAATTCATGAACATTATGCACCAAACTCTGGAGCACCCAATTTCATAAAATCAGTGCTACAGTACTATAAAACAGAGATTGACAACAAATCAGTGATAGTGGGTAACTCAATAGCCCATTTTCTTCAATAAACAGGTCAACTGGACAAAGAATAAACAGGTATCTGAATGAAATGGCATACTATATGAAAGGGACCTTACAGATATGTACAGAATATTCTACCCAACCACCAAAGAATACACTTTCTACTCAGCAGCTCATGCAAGTTATTCTAAAATTGGCCACTTTCTGGGGCACAAATCAAATATCAAGCAAAACAAAAAGATTAAAATAATTCCCTGCCCTCTATTAGACCACAATGCAATAAAGCTTATAATCAACAGCAAAAGAAGCTCTAGTAAACACGTGAACTCACAGAGATTAAACAACACACTTCTGAACCATGAATGGGTCAAAGAAGTAATTAAGAAAGAAATAAAAGTATTCCTGAAACTTTTCCTCGAAGATGAGGACACAACATAACAAAATTTCTGGGACACCCTAAAATCAATCCTAACAGGGAAGTTTATATCTCTTATTGCCTACATTTAAAAAGTCAGAAAGAGCAAATGTAAACGACTTCATGATACAACTCTGGACCCTGGAAAGAACAAACCAACCCCAAACTTACTAAATAAAAAGAAATAACAAAACTCAAAGCAGAAATTGATGAAATAGAAACAAAGAAAACAATACAAAAAATCAATAAATCTAAGAGCTGGTTCTTTGAAACATTAAACAAGATAGAAAGATCTTAGCCCTGTTAACTAAAAAAATTAAAGAAAAGCCAAATTAACAAAATCAGATATGAATGGGGAAACATCACAACAGAGACAAAAAAAAAAATCCAAAGCATTGTAAGGGAATATTTGAAATCTACACTCCATTAAATTTCAAAACCTAAAAGAAATGGGTGAATTTCTAAAATCATGATGACCCCTAAAGTTAAACCAAGAGGAGATCAGCATTCTAAACAGATGCATAACAAATAAGGCAATTGAAACAGTAATACAAATTCTCCCAATTAAAAAAAAATAGTCCAGGCCCAGATGGAGTCACAGCAGATTTCTGCAGACATTCAAATAAAATCTACAACCAATACTGCTTAAATTATTTAAAAAGATAGAAACAGAGGGTGAACTCCCAAACTCTTTCTATGAAGCCAGTATCACTCTAGTACCAAAACCAGGTAAAGATACAACAAAAATGAAAACTACAGACCCATATCCTTAATGAACATAGATGCAAAGATATGAACATAGATGCAAAGATCCTCAACAAAATACTTGCAAACTGCATGCAGACACATATCAAAAGATCATCCATCATGATCAAGTCAGCTTTATTCCACAGATTCAGGGATGGTTCAACCTAAGTCAAAAAATGTAATAAAATATATGTGTACATAAAGACAGAAACCACATGGTCTACTCAATAGATGCAGAAAATGCATTTGACAAAATCTAGCATGCTTTCATGTTAAAAGTCCTAGAAAGTTTTGGTCTTGAGGGAACATACCTCAACATAATTAAAGCTGTATACAACACACCCATAGCCAACATTATCCTAAATAGAGAACATCTGGAAGGATTCCCATTAAATTCTGGAACCAGACAGGACTGTCCACTATTTCTTCTCCTTTTCAATATGGTGCTTGAAGCCCCCACTAAAAGAATAAATCAAGAGAAGGAAATTAAAGGAGTACCAATTGGAAAAGAAGATGCCAAATTATCCCTATTTGCAGATGATATGATATTATAGATAAGGGATCTCAATAATTCCACTATGAAACTGTTATAATTGATTAATGGATTCAGTAAAGTGGCAGGGTACAAAGTCAATTCACAGAAACCAACAGCCTCTTTATATAGCAAAAACAAGCAATCAGAAAAAGCACTGGGAAACCCTCCCAGTCTCAATAGCTTTAAAAAATAAAATAGGAATAAACATCATTAAAAGAATTAAATTTTCTTTCTACAAAGAAAATTTCAAAACTCTAAAGAAAGACTTAGAGGAAGACACTAGGAGATGGAAAGACCGAAAATGCTCATGGATTGGCAGAATCAATATTGTGAGAATGATAACCTTACCAAAGCAATTTATAGATTCAATGCAATCACAATCAAAATACCAATGAAATTCTTCACAGAGCTTGATAAAAATATTCCTCAAATTCATATGGAATCATAAAAGATCCCAGATAACCAAAAAAATCATGGGCAAAAAGAACAGTGTTGGGGAAATTACCGTACTAGAGCTCATATTATATTACAGAGCTATAGTCATAAAAACAGCATGCTAGTGGCACAAAAATTGACACATACATCAATGGAACACAATAGAAGACCCAAACATGAGTTCATATAATTTCAGCCACCTGATATTCGACAAAGGTGCTAAAAATACACAATGGAGGAAAAATAGCATCTTCAACAAATGGTGCTGGAAAAATTGGATCTCCTCTTGCAGAAGAATCAAACTTGACCTTATCTTTCACCTTGCACAAAGGTCAACTCCAAATGAATCAAAAACTTCAATATAAAACTTGTACTTAGAAACTGCTAGAAGAAAAAATAGGCAGTACCCTTCAAGGAAAGCACCTTCTAAATCAGACATCAGCTTCTCAGGCACTAAGCTCCAGAATCAGTAAGTGGGACTTTATTAAATTAGGAGAAGTAATTTTTAGCTGGTGTAAACTAAGGCTATTACAAGCAGGATATTTAGAATTTACTCAAGGTTATTGTGTGTGTCTGGTGATTTATTGATCAAAATATTTACTTTCTCAAGACAGGGAAGTTAAGATGTCTTTCTTAGAACAACGAACATAGCCTTTCTGATATGGCCAACTTCCTCTACCAATCATGCAGCTGTTCCATGTGTCAGGGTCTTGATACTTCTGTGTTCAGGGTCTCACCCATAGGTAGATGTTATGGTTTGATCTCCAGGTCTCAAGTTCCACCCATTCAAAAGCAGGTCATCTTATTCTCCAACAGGTGATCAACTATCCCTCTAGTAGTTCAAACAACAGAAACACATCTATTTTCTCACATATATGAACAGTTGATGTCCAAAATGCAGGTTATAGCAGGTTCTTCCTCTTCATGCTCTCTCATGGACTTGTAGCTGGCTGTCTTCTCCCAGTGATTTCATACACTCTGACCACTGATTCTTTCTGTATCCAGCTTCCTTATTTTGTTCAGCTTTATTAAGATATAATTGAAAAAAGTATATATATTTATTTGTCCCATTTTCAATAAGAAGTGTTTCCTCCACTATTGCTCTATTGTTTTAATATGAACAAGTTGCTCTCTGATTTCAATCTGCATTTCCTACTATATGAATATTCTGTTCCTCACTAGAAGATATTACAGGTTGCAATAATAACCATAACTGGACACTATAATTTATTCAGATAGATAAATATTAACACAGAGGTAGCAGTAAGAATAAAACTGCCATGTATCTGACAACTATATATGATAAAGTTTCTTTCTAAATTATTTATTATGTAACATACATTTTAATTTTATTTTGTACTATTTTCATCCTAAAATAATTGACAGTTTTGAAGTTTTTTTCTATTTAGGCTGTTGATCTCCTCTTCATTTAATTGTGGTGGTGCACATGGTTTTAGAGAAATTTATCCATTTCTTCTAGATTTTAAATTTTAAAGGAGTATAGATTTTTAAAATATTTCCTTACAGTGTTTTGGATTTTTTGCTGTCTGTTGTGATGTTTTCCCCTTTGTCTATGATTTTGTTGATTTAGATTTGCTCTTTCTTCTTTTGGTTAAGTGGGCTAAGGATCTATCTTGTTTAACATTTAAAAGACCCAGTTCTTTGATTTTTTAATTTTTTTGTTTTCTTTGTTTCTATTTCATTAATTTCTCCTCTCATTTTAGTTATTTTTTCTCTACTAGATTTGGGGTTGGTTTGTTCTTGCCTTTCCACATTCTTGAGTTGTATTGTCAAGTGTTGACAGATTCGCTTTCAGGTTTTTTAAGGTAAACACTAAGAGCTATAAACTTCCCTCTTAGGGCAGCTTCTAAGGTTTCCCAGAAGTTTGGTTTTGTTGTGTTCTCATTTTCTTTTTGTTCCAGGATTACTTTTCTTTCTTAATTTCTTCTTTGACCCATTCATCATTCAGGAGTGAGTCATTAATAATCAAATATTTCTTTGAAACAATATTGGCAAATATCACAAAACAAGTTGCATATGAATTTTAAATTTTAAGGTAAATCCCAGTCAGTTTGAAAGTTTTTCTTAGGGATACTCAGGGTGGCTAGTGAGTATTCTGAAAATTTATGACATGTTAGATTAAACTAAATTGCCTAGGAATAGACCTTTCAGGTTGTGATAACTCATTAACACATATGTCTGAACAAATAAAGGAATATAGATCTAGTAAAGGGAGATAAAAAGGTTTTTCTTTGAAAAGAAGCATATTTTAATTAGAGCAACTGTAAGGATAACACATCAAATATATTCTTTCATTTTCTGCTACAAAGAAACTATTGAGTTCTAAAATCGAAAATCTAGCTAATTAAGTTAATGAAGTCAAAGCTTCAGAAGATACAAGAAATGTTAACAAGGATGAAGAAAAATGGGAAGTGCAATGACCTCACTTATCAGCAAAAGTAGGTCTTGTAAGATGTCTAAAAGTAACTAGAACTATAACTGTTCTAAAACACAGCATGAGATTTAAAGGTTTCTCTATGTCTACCAGGGCATGGTAGTATATGCTTTTAATTGCAGCACACTAGAGGCAGAGTCAGGTATATCTCTGAGAGTTCCAGGCAAACCTGATCTACTTAGTGAGTTCCAGGCCAGGCAGTGTTGTGTAGTGAAACAAAAAATAAAAAAATGACAGTTTCCATTCATCTAATTCCATAAAGTTTTATAGAGCTTCAAGGAATTGCTTTCATTCTTCTTATATTTTGATATAGAGTTTTCCAACAGTTAAAAAATGATATAGTATTAAATATAAAAAGAATTAAACAATTGTTCATTTGACTAGAAATGTTATAGGTGTCAAAGTCTGTCATTTTATTCATTATTTCTCAAATAACTCATGTAAAAATTGTCTTTGAAAATCATTCAAATGTTATACATCCTTTCTGGTAAAATATCCTCATCTGAAATATGTTAATTTATTTTGCTATGAAATTTTAACTTACACGATCATCAGAAGTATTAGAATATATTGAAGAATAAAATGCATCTTTGTTTTGAGACAGGGTTTCTCTACAGTCCCAGCTGGTCTGGAAATCACTATAGAGTAGGTTGGCCTCCATCTCACAGAGATCCCTCTGCCTTTGCCTCCTGAGTGCTAGGATTAAAGGAATGTACCAGCAAACCCAGCTTTTTAACAATTACATTGTAACAATGAAGTAAATATTAAACTACTTCGAATATTCTAGCAATCACAGTATTTTAGTATCTCGTCTTCGTACATTAATTTATACTTACACAGCTTTAAATATACATATACTTAAGAATAACACACAAGTAGTATGCAAATATAAATACTCACAAATGAAAAATTCCTATATCAACTACTGTATGCATGAACTCATTTCCTATATATCATAGAAAGATCATACACAACTTGCAAATGATATTTGGGGAATTATGTAACAATATGTTCATATTTTGACTCTGCCTCTTACCATTCATGTTATGTAGGGTAAAATTTCCATTCAACTATGAGATGTAAGGGACAATAGCACTTATCTCAGTATCATTAGAATCATCTAAAGTCATGTACAAAATCAAGGAAAGTAAGGAAGCTTAAAATTTCTCAGTATTTAGATGTGATCTGACATCCTAAAAACAATCCCAACATTTCTAGCTATTCTGTTTTTAATAAAATTCATCCTTGTTTGCTACTATTTTTTGTTTATTTAATGAACACATGATTAGAAGAAGCATTTCATTACAGCATTAACATATTTAATAACAATTTCCTGAACACAGACGCATCTCTCTCAAAAGTGTATATTTTTAGGTTCAGAATTGAATTAATACAGTAATACAAAATTGTATTCAGTATAAACCCTGTAAGACATAAAATTAAATGAGGTTTTAACCTTTAAAAAAGATCTCCATTTCATTTTAAAATATACTGTTTCATACAAAAAACTCATTTTTCATGTGACTAACTGTGGTCGTCAAGTGGCTGCTCTCCTCCGGCTATGGCCACTCTCCTGCTCTCTTAGTTCCCCTGATCAGTCGTCCGGTCCAGACCCCAGGGCTGCTGAGGAGACTGTGTCAGAGGACCCACATTCAGACACAGGAGACCAGGTTCAGTGACACAGATCTGGTTTATTGCAGGAAGGCACAAGCTTATATAGGGGTAGTGGTCCAATCACAGCACAGCAAGTAGTTTAAAGGTGAGGTATCCAAGGGTGGTGCACAGTAAGGTAAGTAGTTTAAAGGTGAGGTATCCAAGGGTGGTGATTAGGTAGTGGCGATCTCTAGGCATCAGTCTCATGATCTGTCAATAAGACTTTCACCCTAGGCTCAAGCCTGTCTCCCACAACTAACACTTAGATGTTTGCACGTGTCTCTAGTCTCTATATATGTTATTACTAGTCACAGTTGTTTACACTTGGATCCTTGGCACCTGAGTTTGGATACAAAGTCATCAGGTAGATTTCAATGGTAATGTTTTTCTCCTCTACTAATTAACATAAAGCAAATATTTATGCTTCTTCCTCAATAATAACTAATTTTATTTATTTGTTATTTTTGTGTATATTTCATACAGAACATCCCAAACAATCTTATTCATCTATAGACCCACATCCCAAATGTCACCCTCCCATAGCTTCTCCCCCACTCCAAAGAAGACCATATATGCATTCATCGCTGTAATTGTCCCCTGTGTTGGTGGTGCCTCTAGCCATTCCCCAGTGGTTTCCATTTGCTGAATCTAGTCAGCCTACCCAGAATTCATTGTTTTAGGAAGAGCTCTTCCTCATCTAGCAGCAATCAGTTGCCAATATTCCTTCAGATAAGATGGGGGTCTGCTGTTCATTTTCTCAGTTCTATGCTGGGTTATTGCCTGGGAGTCTCTTGGGCTACCCTGGCCAAATGAAGGTTATCTCTTGTTAAGCATTGTTTCTTGTTATGCAGCTTTTAGCTATACACATGGACTATTAAAGAATTATATTGGCCTCTTTAATCTTTGGTTATAGTTTCCTTTCAGGTGATTAAGAACATACAGTTTGCCCAGATAAACCAAATTATTTTTACTCTTAAGGCCTTTTGAGAATCTGTTCCTCAGAGGTCACATGGGTTTGGGAGGAGCCCCTTGTCCTTTTCTTTTACTAATCCCATCTATGTGAAGATAAGTCAAAGGTCATGCTCAGTCATGGCTGCCTTCACTTGGAAGCATGGAGGAAATGTTACCTCTGTGTTGACCCTCCTCTTTGTAAACTGGACACTGGTTCACGTCCATTTGGTGGGGTCTCCATGACCTCCTTGATCAAGAGGACAGGTGACTCACCAGTTACAGGACACTTTGAGAGATGCTCATAGTCCCCTGGAACTTAGTGGACCTAGGAGGGCAAGGGACAAAAATTTTCCTTTATGTTCCTCTGACCAAGTTAGTTTAGGCCTCAAAGTATGAATGTGAAACATCCAAGATGGTTAGTTCCACCAGTCCGCTACTTTTAATTACCATGTGCTGTGTAGATAAAGCTTGGGGAAAGACCAAACGGTCTCAGATAAATCTTGCCTAGATTATATATTATATTCCTTGAGCTAGTTGTATGTCCAATTTGTCAGTAGGTTGTTTGATTAATATGCTTCCCTCTGGTTTTTTAAAAACTATCTAGGCATCACTTGTCTCTAGCATTGTCTAACCCTTCCACTATGGTTTCCCCATTTAAATTGCTCCCTTTTTCCCATTTCTCCCTTAATAATACCCTCCACCTATGGTCCCACTGCTCTTGAGCCTTCTTTCCCTTTATCCCCAATGTTTCTTGTATAATACTTCCTCCCCTCTCCCCTTAAAATAACCCAAAAACTTCCATATTTAACTTATTAATGCCTGTTTCCTTCTGTTCTTCTCTTTCTGATTCTTTCTTATCCTTTGCCTCCCTGGTCCCATTTCATTATCCTGGTTCCTGTAGTTATGTCTGGATGCATACTTATAAGGATTTAGTGCTAGTATCCACATATGAGGGAGAACATAGGTCATTTATTTTACTGAGTCTGTGTTACTTCACTTAGTATAAGTTTCTAGTTCCATCTATTTACCTGCAAATTTCTTGATTTCATCTTTCTTTACTGCTGAGTAAAACTCCACCATATAAATGAACCACATTTTCAATATTCACTCATCAGTTGAGGGCCACTTAGTTTCCTTCCATTTCTTAGCTATTGTGAATACAGCAGCAACAAACATGGATGTGCAAGTGTCTCTGCATTAGGACGAGTTCTTTGGGTGTATTCCAAGGAGTGTATAACTGGGTCAAATGTTAGGTTCATTTGTAGTTTCTTAAGACTTCTCCACACTGCTTTCCATAGGGATTGTACAAGTTTTCAATTCCACAAACAGTGGATGAGTGTTCCCCTTTCTCCACATCCTTTCCAACATTTGGTATCATTTGTTTCTTGATTTGAGCCAGTCTGACTGGGGTAGGATGAAATCTTTAAGTGGTATTAAAATGCAGTTCCCTAATTACTAATGATGTTGAACACTTTTTAAGATGCTTCTTATCCATTTATTTCTTCTTTTTAGAACTCTGTGTTCAGCTCCTTAGCCCATGTTTTAATTGGGTTCCTTTCTTTTATTGATTCTTTGTGTTTTTTTAATATTGTATTTATTATTTTTATTTTATGTGCATACATGTATTACCTGCATGTATGTAAGTGCACCCGTGTCATGCAATGCTGCGGAGGTCAGAAGAGGCCTTCGGGTTCCCCTGGAACTGAAGTTAAGGACGTTTCATAGCAGCCATGTGGTGCTCGGAATAGAACCCAGCTCCTCTACAAAAGCAGTCAGTGCTCTTAACTGCTGAGCCATCTCTCCAGCTCCAATACTTTGTTTTTTAAGTTTGTTATATATTCTGGATGTTAAACCTCTGTCAGATGTGTCGCTGTTGAAGATTTTCTCACATTCTGTGGGTTTTCTCTTGACTTCCTTGGTTACTTCTTATGATATACAGAAGTTTTTTTAGTTTAATGGGGTCCCATATGTTGATTCTTGACCTTGTTTCCTGAGCAATTGAGATCCAGTTTAGAAAATCCTTTCTTACACCAATATCTTGTAGGTGTTTCCCAATGTTTTCTTTTAACAGTTTCAGAGTTTCAGGCTTCACATTGAGGTCTTTGTCTCATATGGAGTCGACTTTTGTGCATGGTGAAAGGCAGGGGTTTAGTTTCATTCTTCTACAGGTGGAATTCCAGTTTTGTCAGCAGCATTTGCTGAACATGCTGTCTTTCCTCCAGTGAATGTTCTTGGAAACTTACTCAAATATCAGGTTGCTGAAATTGTATTTACTCATATTCAGGTCTTCAATCTTGTTCCATTGAGCTGCAGGTCTATCAATGTTTGTTCCAGCACCATTTTTTTATGGCTGTATGTCTGTAATACAGTTCAAAATCTGGTATAGTTATCCCCCCAGCATTGCTCTTAGTGCTCAGGGTTGCATTGGCTATATGAGGTCTTTTGTGCTTTATATCAATCTTAGGATGTTTTTTTTTTTCCCATTCTGTGAAGAATGTCATGGGAATTTTGATTGGTATTGATTGCATTGAATCTATAATTGGCTTTTGTTAGCATGGTCATTTTCACAATATTAATTCTTCCAATCAAAGGTCCTTCCATCTCCTGATGTGTTCCTCAATCTCTTTCTTTAAAGATTTTAAATTTTCATTGTAAAAGCCTTTAATGTCTTTGGTAAGGTTTATTTTGGGATATTTTATATATATATTTTATTTCTTTTGCAGCTATTGTGAAAGAGAGTGTTTCCATGTACCCTTTCCCTGATTGCTTGTTATTGGTCCATAGAAAGGCTACAGATTTTGTAGATTAATTTTGTAACCTGCCACTTTACTGAACGTGTTAATAATTTCTAGGAGTTTTCTGGTGGAATTTTAGGCATCTCTTAGATATAACATCATATCATCGTCAAAAGGGGAAAACTTGTTCTCTTGTCCAATTATTCCTCTTGATCTCTTGTCCAATTATTACTCCTTTAATTTCCTTCTCTTTTCTTATTGCTCTTGCAAGAGTTTTAATAACTATGCTAAAAAGGAGTGGAGATAGTGGACTGCCTTGTCTGGTTCCTGGTTTTAATGGGAATGCTTCCAGTTTTTCTCCATTTGGAATGATGTTGGCTCTGGGTTTGTTGTATATGGCTTTAATTATGTTGAGGTGTGTTCCCTCCAGTCCAATTCCCTATAGGACTTTGAACATGAATGCATGTCTCTGCATCTATTGTGATGACCATGTGGTTTTTGTCTTTGAGTTCATTTATATGATTTATGATGTTTATTGCCCTACGTATATTGAACCATCCATTCTCTGGAATAAAGCCAACTTGATCATGGTGGATGATCTTTTGATGTGTGTCTATATGCAGTTTGCCAGTATTTTGTTGAGAATTTTTGTATCTATGTCCTTTAAGGTTATGGGTCTACAGTTTTCTTTCTTGGTTGTATCTTTAAAAAAAAATACTTGATTTATTATTTTTATCTTATGTGTATGCTTGTATTGCCTTCATGTAGATAAGTGCACCTGTGTCATGCAATGCCCTCAGAGGTCAGAAGAGGCTGTCAGATCCCCTGTTAGCTGCCATGTTGGTGCTGGGACTCGAACCCAGGTATTCTGCAAGAACAACCAGTGTTCTTAACCACTGAGCTATCTCTCCAGCCCCCTTTGGTTGTATCTTTACCTGGCTTTGGTATTAAAGTGAAGGAATTTGGAAGTGCATCCTCCATTTCTGTCTTTAGGACTAAATTAAGTACTATTAGATGTAGATACACTTTAAATGTCTGGTAGAACTATGCTGTAAATTCATCTGGTCCTGGGATTTTTTTAGTCATGAGTTTTTGTATTACCCTTTCAATTTCCTTATGTGTTACAGGTCTGTTTAAGCTGCTAATCTCTTCTTGGTTTTTGTTTGGGCAGTTCCCATGTCTTTAGATACAAGTCCATTTCTTTTAGGTTTTCAAACTTAGTAGTGTATAGGTTTTTAAAGTATTCCGTTATAATATTCTGGATCTTTTTGGTGTCTGTTGTGATGTTTTCCCTTTCATCTCTGGTTTAGTTGAATTAGAGGTGCTCTTTTTTTTCTTTTGGTTAACTGGGTGTGGTGGCTAGACCTGGGTGTCAACTTGACTGCTTCTGGGATTAATTGTAATGGGAGAGATCTTCTTGATTGTATCATCTGAAGCTGGAAGACACACCTTAAATGTGGGTGTTAACCTTCTGATCACAGCCCATATAAAAGGCCACTACTAAGGAGAACACCTGGCTTCTTGCTGCTTGCATTCTCTCGCTGGTGAGTTCATTTTCTGCTGTAGACTGAGGACTAGCTGATCTTTTGTAATTTGTCATACCTTCAGTGCCAGATTGGAACACTGAGATATCCAGCCTTGTGGACTGAGGGACTACGGATTCTCAGCCTCTCCAGTGTGGTACAGCCAATGTTGGACTACTTAGACTCTATCCTGTGAGCTAAGCTGATAAATCTCCATACATATATATTCATTCTACCAGTTCTGTTTCTTTGGAGTACCCTGGGCTAGTGGTATGTCAATCTTGTTTATTTTTTCAAAGAACCAGCTCTTGGAATCATTGATTCTTTGTATTGTTTTCTTTGTTTCAATTTCAATAATTTCTGCTCTGATTTTTGTTATTTCTTCTTGTCTGCTGTCTGTGGGTTTTATTTGTTGTTGCTTTTCAAGTGTCTTGAGTTGCAATATTAAGTCATTTAATTTTGTTCTTTCTGATTTTTGAATGGAGGCACTTGCAGCTATAAACTTCCCCCTAAGGACTGCTTTCAACATGTCCCAGAGGTTTTGTTGTACTGTATTGCCCTTTTAATTTAGTTCCAGGAACACTTTTATCTTGTTCTTAATTTCTCCGTTGACACATTCATCATTCCAGTGTGCGTTGTTTAATCTCCATGCGTTCATATCGTTACCAGAGTTTCATCTGATGATTTTAAGCTTTATTGCGTTGTGGTCTGATAGAATGCATGGAACTATTTCAATATGTTTCTGTTTGTTGAGGTTTGTTTTGTGCCCCAGTATATGGTCAATTTTGGAGGAAGTTCAATGGGGCGCTGTATAGAGAGCATATTCTTTGATGCTTGGGTGGAATATTTGGTAGATGTCTGTTAGGCCCATTTAATGTGTGATGTTGCTTAATTCAGATGTCTCTCTGTTAATTCTCTGTCCTGCTGACCTACCTAATGGAGACAGTGGGGTATTGAAGTCCCCTACTATTAATAAGTTGGGATTAATCTGGGTCTTAATGTCCTGTAGTATTGTTTTTGTGAAGTTGGATAGACTAGAGTTTGGTGAATATATATTCATGATTGTAATATTTTCTTGGTCTATTTTTCCTTTGATCAGAATGAATTGGCCTTCTTTATCTCTTCTGATTAGTTTTTAAAGTCTATTTTATCAGATATTAGAATTGCAATGATTGCTTTTTTCATAATACCATTCACTTGGTATATTTTCTTCTGTTGTTTCACTTTAAGGTAGTGCCTGTCCTCAAAAGTGAGATGAGTTTCTTGAAGATAACAAAGAGGTGGGTTGTGTTTCTTAATCCATTAAACTTGTCTGTGTGTTTTGACTGGGGAGTTCAGTACATTGATATTTAAAGTTATTAATGAAAGATTTGTATTGATTCTTGTCATTTTTATTTCTGTTCACATTCTTTCTGTTCGCATGCTATTCATTTACACAGTTTTACTTTGTTGAGTTTCTTTCTATAACCCCTTGGGTATTGTTGTTCCTTTCTTCAGCTCTTTCTATTGCTTCAAGAACTCTCTGGAAGGTGGTTTTGTGGACATGGATTCATTCAGCCTATTTATGTCATGCAAGACTTTTCTTTTCCCTCGACTATAATAGACATTTTTGCTGGGTAAAGTAATCTGGGTTGGCATCTGTAGTCATTTAGAACTGGAAATACTTTGGTTCAGACTCTTCTGGCTTTCATAGTTTTCAGTGAAAAGTCAGCTGTAATTCTGATGGGTTTTCCTGTATATGTGACTTGTTGTTTTTCTTTTGAAGCTTTGAATATTCTCTTTTTTTTCTGTATATTTAGTGTTTTTACTATGATATGCCATGGAGAGCTTCTATTCTGGTCCTGTCTATTTGATGTTCTATATGCTTCTTGTATTTTTATGGACATATCTTTCTTTAATTTTGGAAAATTTTCTGCTACAATCCTGTTGAAGAGCTAGTCCATATCATTATCCTGAGATTCTTCTCCTTCCTGTATGCCTATGATTCATCAGTTTTTTCTCTTTATTGTGTCACAATTCCTGCATATTCCATTCTTTTGTTTTCTTAAATTTTTCATATTCTTTGCTTGAGTGGTCTAATTTGTCCATTTTGTCTTCCAGTCTTGATATTCTGTTTTTCATTTCATTCATCCCATTTGTGAGGCTCTCTTCTGTCCTTTCTAATTGGTTTACTGAGTGTTTCACTTCCTTCTTCATTTCAACCTGAGTATTCTTCAATATTTCTCTTTTCTGAATTCATTCAGAAGTTTATCCCTATCTTCTTTCAGTTCTTTGATTTCTTTGTTTGTGTGTTCTTTAAGTTCACTGAATACTTTTGTCATGTTTGTAATTGTTCTTCTGAGTTCCATGTACTGTGTTATCACTAGGGGGTGCTCATTGTACTCCTCTAGAGGAGTTTAGGTCTGCTTCACTTTGTAAACTTTATGTGCCTTTGTGGTTTACTTGTTGGACATGAAAAACCTGGTTGTTCTAGGCTTCAGGGTCTCTCTTTTGATTTTATATTGGAGAGGCAAAATAGGTTTTCATCTAGGTGTTCAAGAGTTCACACAAAAGCTCAAGACAGAAGAGGATCAGATGTTCTCAGGCTTTCTTCAAAGGTCTGGATCCCTCCAGGAAAGATGCTGGCCTTAGGAATTTGAGGACTGGGCTGGCCTGGGACCAGGGCCCAGGGATGCAAAGGGTGTGTGGGGGTGAGGAAGGCCCTGAGAGCTCTTGGGGACTACATGGAGGAATTCGGTTGGTCTGAATGCCAAGGATCAGGAAGCAGTGGGGATTCTGGGCTAAGAGGTCAGTCCAGGGTTCTGGGGTGCAAAGACAAGAAATGTGCCATTACCCAGGTTAGGAGGAGAGTTGTGGTGGGGGAGCTGAAAGGGTGAATGGGTCTGGGAGGGTCAAGGCACAGTGGGTGCCACCGAATTTACCCAGGAAAGTTGCTGGCCCGAGGAATCTAGTGGCTGTTCTTCCCAGCGATGCAAAGGAATTTGCTATACGTTTGTGTATGCATTATCTACTTAAGTATTTGGAAAGCTTTTAATGCATATTAAGGAAAAATGGTAAATTAGTAAGAGTTCTACTTTTCCTAGAATTTTTTCCTGACTTGGTGTTTTGATGCTTTAATATTAATTTAAGATAGTGTTTCTCTTTTTTTATTTTTTTCTATTGCTGCCTATGTAGAGTTTTCAATTCTTACATTTACTGTCAAGCATATTATATCATAGAACATTCTCTATTTTAATATTTTCAGTAGATTGTATGGACATTCTCATAGTCCTTCCACATAAACTTAATGTCTTGTTTGTGTAAAATAGAATCCTTAATAGTAGTAGTTTTCCCTATTTATAAGAAAATGCTGTGACACTGAGTCTGACTGCACGTTTGACATTAGTTTTCTTAGGAGCCTTACTTCTCCCCTTTCTTTGGTGTCTCACATTAGAGCAGATGATGAGAAAAATCTGCTAGTCCATCTTTCAGTAGGTCTTTTTCTGACTTGGAGAGCCCACATTTGGTCTCATCCCTTACCCAGCACAATATTTTCAAGCCTGTTGACCATTATTGGAGTTTTTCAAGCCATTTTCAGGTCGTGCTGGGAGGCTTTCCTAGCAAACCTCATTTGTAAAAGTAAAAGTTTACATTATCTATCTATTATCTATCTATATCACTTATCTATCATCTATCTATCTATCATCTATCTATCTATCTATCTATCTATCTATCTATCTAAAGTATAGTGTCTGTCTGTCTGTCTGTCTATCTATCAATCACCTACCTATCTATCATCTATCTATCTATCACTTATCTGTCTATCTGTCTGTCTATCTGTCTGTCTGTCTGTCTGTCTATCTATCAATCACCTATCTGTCTATCATCTATCTATCTATCACTTATCTGTCTATCTGTCTGTCTATCTGTCTACCTATCATCTATCTATCTATCTATCATTTATCTATCATCTATCTATCATCTATCTGTGTGTTTTCATCCTTTTAAAAGAAACAAAATTTAACAATTGCAGATATTAGTCTATTTATTCAGGATACTATAACTAACAACAATATGACACTATACTTAACAGTAAATTCATTTATTAAAGAAGCTTAGGAAAGAACTGATGGGGGCTTGGGGCATGCCTTGGTGTTTCTATGCATGCTTTACTATATCTTAGGTTCAAACTACAACACCATAATAAACTAATCAATTATTAAATAAAATGATTTAATTATAAACCCTCAAATATTAAGTCTATTTCCAAGAGTTTAGTCATTCATACGTGTTTTGATATTTTGTAGGAAAATGAATGCATATATGAAAATTAGTGCATTTTCTATCAGCTACTTTTTTTTCTTACTCTGTGTTTCCCATAGTGGCATCTATTCAGTAAGCAGTATTGCAAAGATTTTGTAAGGAGAATTCTTCTACTTTTGTCAATTTTTCTCATATTTAGTTAACATAGTATTTGTATATCTCTCCGGAGTACAGTACAATAACTTCATAAATGTATAGCACATATTAACCATTAAATAGTTCTCATCTTTCTAGGTTCTTACTGCTAGCCAATCTAATGACAAAAGAGAGCTGTATATCGTGAGAGATCCAGGGCTACCCATAGACAGAATTACCGACCTAAAACAAAGAATTTTTTTAAATGTTTATAGGGCTATTCTGTGTACAAAACTACTTTCCACTATTTTTTTCACAGATTATTAGAAAATGAGTGAGCTTTACTTAAGATGTTCAACTTCTTTGTAAATATTTGAGATCTCTCTTAAGACTTCTTTTATACTCAGTGCAGATTTTACAAAGCTTGGGCTAAGGAACCTCTGCTGTCCATGGTAATCTCTCTACACCATATCATAGCTGTTATGGTAAGCTCTGACTTGAGAATGCTTTGGGCACAAACATAGAGTCATTAGTATTCAAAGCCTCAGAATCAGTCTTCCTTGAAGTTCCTGATATGCCACAGAATGGAACATCTGAAGGCATTGCTTCCAATCTCAGCCTTTCCTTCAGACAGAAAAATAATTTAACTTTTGATATCTTTATCATGCGAGCATAATATAAAAGTTTTTTTCTATCTCATACAAGTGTCAAACTTAAAGATCTTGATGTATGTAAATCTCATTTACCAAGCCTCTCTATATTGAATTTACTAATGAGTACATTAACTTGCAGAATATAGTATTAGAAATTGACCTAGAAAAAGATGTCAGATGCCATTATTAGTGTTATGCATTCACTTTTGTTCAAATGTAGAAGTAGATACATTAGTAGTGCTGAAATATCAGCTTGTAAGTAAATTATTTTTTTGATAAAATCAAAGTCTTTATTAAAAGGACAGCTTATTTCATGTATTCAACAAATAATTCTCACATATAGCTATGTGGTGGTGCCTGCTTGTAATCATAGAACTTGGGAAGCTCATACAGAAGAACTGGAAGTTTGAGGTCAGCATGGATAAACATTAGTTCAAGAGAAGATATACATACAAAGACCCTGTCTTGGAACAGAAAAAAGCAAAAGAAAGAAAGAAAGAAAGAAAGAAAGAAAGAAAGAAAGAAAGAAAGAAAGACTTTTGCATATCAACCAGTAATATACTTTAAAGAATATAAATAAATTAGGTGTACTTTTGACATGTGAGAGTAATTGCTAAAATTATAAAGTCTAAATAAAGGCATTTGGGCCCTGTTAATTTTTAAATAATGTACTAATCTTCATTTATTTTTCTTATTTCACTTATAAATAAACAATGCAACCACTAATTGCATTGTTGTCATTCATTTTAAATGAACCAGAGAAACTTTTATCATGTTCAAAGCATTAACAGATCACAAGACAAACATAGCTAAAGCAGTAAGATTTGCATATTGCTTTCCTTTAATGTCCAGAGACCAAATGAGACAACACATGTATGAATACCCTCATTACATTTTCTTGTTTAGTATTTTAAATATTTTAAATAATCTGCTCATTACTTTGTTTGCATGAATTTTAGAGACAATTTAATTCCTACAGGAACATTTTGAATTTGTTTTAGTAGAATACCAACAATTTTCAGTCCTCTGGCATTTCTTAAAAGCTCAACTCATCAAATTATCTTTTTTCACATTTAAGTTTATTTTATTTTATTTTGTATATGTGTATTTATTTGAGTGCTGGTTCATCAAATATTTTTTTAAATATTTTTTATTGTTTTAGAAGAAGCATTTCACTACATCTTTAACATACTCAATAACAGTTTCCAGAGCAAAGATACATCTATTTCAAAAGAGGCTATAAAATTTTTAGGATCACTGTTGAATTAATACAGTTATACAATATTGAACTCAGTATAATCCATGTAAGGCATAAATTTGAGTGAGATTTTAACCTTTAAAAAAGATCTCCATTTCATTTTAAAATACACTGTTTCTTACAGAAAGACTCATTGTGCTAATAAAACTGAGATGTTGGTTCATGTGTCTCTCATCTGTATGTATCTGATTATTACTAGTCATAATTGGTTGCACTTGGATCCTTGGCATCTGTGTATGTCTGCAAAGTCATTGAGTAGATTTCAGTGGCAATGTTTATCTCTTTTACTAATTAACATGATGTGAATTTTTATCATTCCTCCTCAAATAAAATTCATTTAAAAAAATTTGTTGATTTTTTTTGTGTGTGTATATCACACATAACATCCCAAACCATCTTATTTAACTATACACCCACTTCCCAGATGGCACCCTCCCATAGCCTCCCTCCCACCACTAGAGCCCTTATACTCTGTCATCCCTGCTACTATCCACTGTGTTGTTGGCACCCCCAGCCATTCCACATTTGGTTATACTTTCCTTTGGAGTGTTTAAGGTCATACAGTTGTCCCAGATAAATCAATTTATTTTTACTATTAAGGCCATTTGAGGATCTGTTCCTCAGGGTACACATGGGTTTGGGAGGTGGACCTGGCTCCTTTCTTTTAGCAGTTTTACCTATGTGAAGATAAGTCAAAGGTTATGCTTGACCATGGCTGGCTTTGCTTGGAAGCATGGAAGAAATGATTCCCCGGTGTTGACCCTCCTCTTTGTAGACTGGACGCTGGTTCAAGTCCATCTGGTGGGGTCTTCTTGGCCTCCTTGATCAAGAGAACAGGTGACCCACCACAATTACAGGACATTTTGAGAGATGCTCATAGTCCCCTGGAACTAGTCAACCTAGGAGAGCAAGGAGCAAAAAGTGTCCTTTATGTCCCTCTGACCAAATTATTATAGGCCTCAAAGAATGTCTGCTGAACATCCAAGAAGGTTAGTTCTACCAGTCTGGTACTTTTAATTATTGTGTGTAATGTAGATTTATCTTGGGCAAAGACCAATTGTTCTCAGATAAACCTTACCTAGACATATATTTCTTGATCTGGTACGTATAATTTGCCAGTAGGTAGTTGGACTAATATGGTTCCCTCTGGTTTTTCAAAGTAGCTAGGAATTATTTATCTCTCACAAGTCTAAACCCTCCATCATGTTTTCCCCAATTAAAGAGCCCACATTTTTCCCCTTTCTCCCTTAATAATACCCTTCTCCTATGGTCCTACCTCTTTTGAGCTCCTTCTTTCCCTTTGTCCCCTAGGTTCCTTGTATACTCTTCCCTCCCTCCTCCCTTAAACTAACCCAATTTTTATCCATATCTCCCTTATTAATGTCTGTTTCCTACTGATCTTCTCTTTCAGGTTCTTTCTTTTCCTTTACCTCCCTGTTTCCTTTCCATTATCCTGGTTCCTGTAGTTATGTCTTGTTCATTTACCTGAAAATTTCATGATTTCATCTTTCTTTAATGCTGAGAAAAACTCCATCGTATAAATGAACCTCATTTTCATTATCCACTCATCAATCGAGGGACACTTAGTTTGCTTCCATCTCTTAGCTATTGTGAAAAGAGCAGCAACAAACATGGCTGTACAAGTGTGTCTGTCTGTGATACGATGAGTTCTTTGGGTATATGCCAAGGAGTGGTATAACTGGGTCAAATGGTGGTTTCTTTTGCAGTTTTTTAAGAGTTCTCCACACTGCTTTCCATAGGGGTTGAACAAGTTTCCAGCCACACCAGCAATGGAAGAGTGTTCCCCTTTCCCACATCCTCTCCAACATTTGGTATCATTTGTTCTCTTGATCTTAGCCAGTCTGACTAGGGTAAGATGAAATCCCAAAGTGGTTTTAATTTGTATTTACCTAATTATTAGTGATGGTGAACATCTTTTATGATGCTTCTTAGCTATGTTTACTTCTTTTGAGAACTCTCTGTTCAGTTCCTTAGCCCATCTTTTAAATGGGTTACTTCCTGTCTTGATTCTCTGTTTATTGAGTTTGTTATATATTCTGGATGTTAAACCTCTGACAGATGTTTTGCTGGTGAAGATTTTCTCCCATACCATGAGTTTTCTCTTCACTTCCCTGGTTGCCTCCTTTGATGTACTGAAGCTTTTTAGTTTATTGAGGTCCAATTTGATAATTCTTGACCTTGTTTCCTGAGCACTAGATGTCCAGTTTAGAAAATCCTTTCCTACACTTATATCTTGTATGTTTTTGCCAATATTTTCTTCTAACAGTTTCAGAGTTTCAGGCTTTATATTGAGGTCTTTGATCCATTTGGAATTGACTCTTGTGCAAGGTGAAATAATAGGGGTTTAGTTTCATTCTTCTACAAGTGGAGATCCAGTTTTGCCAGCACCATTCACTGAACATGCTGTTGTTCCTCTAGTGAATGTTCTTGGCACCTATGTCAAATATCAGGTGCCTGAAATTGCATGTACTCATATTTGGTCTTCAATTTTGTTCTCTTGATCTATTGGTCTATTTTCTGGCAGTACCATGTTGTTTTATGACTATAGCTCTGTCATACAGCTTAAAATCTGGTATAGTAATTACCCCAGCATTGCTCTTAGTACTCAGGGTTGCTTTGGATATCCAAGGTCTTTTGTGCTTCCATGTGAATCTTAGGATTTTTTTTTCCCAATTCTGTGAAAAACGTTGTATTAGTTTGTTTCTTCATTGGTGTGACAAAACACTCTGACCACTAACAACTTGGGGAGGAAAGGGTTTTTTCTTTTTTTTTTTTTTTTTTTCGAAGCTATTGTGAAGGGGAGTGTTTCCATGTACTCTTTTTCTGATTGCTTTTTATGTTGTTATGGGTATATAGATAGGCTATAGAGTTTTTTAGGTTTATTTTGTAACCTGACACTTTACTGAACATGTTAATAATTTCTAGGACTTTTCTGGTGGAATTTTTGCCAACTCATAAATATAATATCATATCTTCTGTAAAAAAGGGATAATTTGGTCTCTTCTTTTCCAAGTTTTATTTCTTTAATTTCCTGCTCTTGTATTATTGCTCTTGCAATAGTTTCAAACATTATGTTAAAGAGAAGTGGCGATAATGGACAGCCTTGTCTGGTTCCTGATTTCAATGGGAATGCTTCCAGTTTTTCTCCATTTAGAATGATGTTGGCTTTGGGTTTGTTATAATTGGCTTTAAATATGTTTAGGTATGTTCCCTCCAGCCCAATTCTCTCTAGGACTTTGAACATAAATGCAAGCTGAAATTTTTCAAAGGCCTTCTCTGCATCTATTCAGATGACAATGTGGTTCTTGTCTTTGAGTCCACTTATATGATTTATGACGTTTATTGACTTATGTATATTGAACCATCCCTGCATGGTCATGGTGAATGATCTTTTTGATGTGTGTCTGTATGTGGTTTGCAAGTATCTTGTTGAGAATTTTGCATCTATGTTCATTAAGGATATGGGTCTATAGTTTTCTTTTTTGGTTGTATCTTTACCAGGCTTTGGTATTAGAGTGATGCTGGCTTCATAGAAGGAATTTGGAAGTTCTCCCTCCATTTCTATCTTTTTGAATAAATTAAGTAGTATTGGATGTTGATCTTTTTAAAGGTCTGTTAGAATTCTGCTATAAATCCATCTGGACCTGGGCTTTTTTTTAGCCAGGAGGTTTGTATTACTGTTTCAATTTCCTCATGTGTTATGGGTATGTTTAAGCTATTAATCTCTATTTGGTTTAGTTTTGGTGGTTCCCATGCTTTTAGATACCCATCCATTTTTTTTTAAGGTTTTCAAACTTAGTAGTGTGTAGGTTTTTAAAGTATTCCCTTATAATGTTCTTGATGTTTCTGGTGTCTGTTGTGATGTTTCTTCTTTCATACCTGATTTTGTTGATTTTTGAGGTGCTCTTTCTTTCTTTTGGTTTACTGAGCTAGCGGTCTGTCAATCTTTATTATCTTTTCTAAGAACCAGATCTTGGATTCGTTGATTCTTTGTATTGTTTTCATTAATTTCTTCCCTGATTTTTGTTATTTCTTATTGTCTGCTTGGTTTGGGTTTCATTTGTTGTTGCTTTTCAAGTGTCTTGAGTTTGCAATGTTAAGTCATTTATTTGTGTACTTTCTGAGTTTTAAATGTAGGCACTTAGAGCTATAAACATCCCTCTAAGGACAGCTTTCAGCATGTCCCAGAGGTTTTCTCATGTTGTATTGTCCTTTTCATGTAGTTCCAGAATACTTTTATTTCTTTCTTAATTTTTCTTTTGACCCATTCATTATTCAGGAGTGTGATGTTTAATCTCCATGTGTTCAAGTGGTGACTAGGGCTTCTTCCAGTGTTGATTTTAAGCTTTATTGCATTGTCTTCTGATAGACTGCATGGAATTATTTCAGTCTTTTTGCATTTGTTTAGGTTTGTTTTGTGCCCCAGCATATGTTTGATTTTCAAGAAGGTTCGATGGGGTGCTTAAATAGAAAGTATGTCCTTTGGTGCTTGGGTAGAATACTTGGTAGATGTCTGTAAAGTCCATTTGATATAAGGTATTGTTTAATTCAGATGTCTCTCTGTTAACTCTCTGCCCTGTTGATGTATCTAATGGAGATAGTGGGGTATTGAAGTCCCCTACTTTTAATGAGTTGGGGTTAATATGGATCTTAAAGTTCTGTAGTATTGTTTTTATGAAGTTGGGTGCACCAGAGTTTGGTGAATATATGTTCATGACTGCAATATCTTCTTGGTTATTTTTCTTTGTTCAGAATGAAGTGGCCCTATTGATCTTTTCTGATTAGTTTTAGTTTAAAGTCTATTTTGTTTCAGACAACAAAAAGATCAGTTGTGTTTCTTAATCCATTCGCCTAGTCTGTGTTTTAACTAGAGAGTTCAGTGCATTAATATTTAAAGTTATTAATGAAAGATGTGTATTGAATCCTGTCATTTTTATATCTGTTCACATTCTTGATATAGCTGTACTTTTCCACACTTATACTTTCATTGAATTTCTTTCCACAACCCCTTGAGTATAGAAATTCCTTTCTTCAACTCTTTGTATTGCTTCCAGAACTCTCTGAAGGGCTGGTTTTGTGGACATGAATTCCTCAGCATGTTTATGTCATGGAAGATTTTTCTTTCCCCTTCGTCTATAATATACATTTTGGCTGGGTATAATAATCTTGGTTGTCATCTGTGGTCATTTAAAACTGGGACAACTTTGTTCCAGACTCTTCTGGCTTTCATAGTTTGCACTGAGAAGTCAGCTGTAATCCTAATTGTTTTTCCTTCAAATGTGACTTGTTTTCCTTTTTCAGCTTTCAGTACTGCCTCTTTGTTCTATATGTTTAGTGTTTTTACTATGATGTGCCACAGAGGCTTTCTTTTCTGGTCCTGTTTGGTGTTCTATATGCTTCTTGTATTAGTATGGGCATGTCTTTCTTTAATTTTGGGAAGTTTTCTTCTATGATTCTGTTGAAGATCTGGTCCATGCCATTATCTTGGGATTCTTCTCCTTCCTGTATGCCTATGATTCATGTTTGGCCTTTTATGGTGTCACAGAATAATCCCTGTATACTACCTTCTTGTACATTCTTAAATTTTTTATAATCTTTGCTTGAGTAGTCTAGTTCGTCCACTTTATCTTCCAGTCATGATATTCTGTTTTCCATTTCATTCATCCTATTGGTGAGGCTTTCTCCTGTCATTACTAATTGGCTTCTTCATTTCAGTCTTAGTATTCTTCAGTATTTCTAGCTCTTTTCTGAATTCATTCAGAAGTTTATCCCTATCTTTCTTCAATTCTTGGATTTCTTTGTGTATTCTTTAAATTCACAGAATTCTTTTATCATGTTTATCATTGTTCTTTTGAGTTCCATTTCCTGCATTATCTACAGGGGGTTCTCATTTTACTCCTCTAGAGGACTATTGGTATTTGGTGGGGATATGTTATTTTGGTTTTTCATACTATTATTTTTTCTCTGTGATTTTGACATGTGAATATCTTTTGTAGTTTCCAATTATTGTGTGAGACTCAAGCCTTCATGTCTATGTCTGCTTCTTTTTGTAAACTTTATGTGCTTTGTGGTTTACTTTTTGGGCATGAAAAGCTGGTTCCTCTAAGCTTCCAGTTCTCTCTTTTGATTTTATACTGGAGTGGCCAGATTGCTTTTGTCTTCAGGAGTTCCCACAGAGGCCCAAGTGAAATGAGGATCAGTTGCTCTCAGGCTTTCTCCTAAGTTCTGGATCCCTCCAGGAAAGCTGTTGTCCTCAACGATTTGGGGGTTGGATTGGCTTGGGAGCTGGGCCCAGGAAAGATGCTGGTCTTGGGCAGCTGGTGGTTGTACCACCTAGAGATGCAAAGGGAGATAGAGGTGGAAGAGGCCCCAAGGGCTCCTGGGGATTGCAGGAAGAACTGGGTTGGTCTGGATGCAAAGGATCAGGAAGCCAAAAGATCAGCCTTCATGTCCAGGAAGGAGGCTGGCAGGTTGTGCAGCCCAGGGAAGGAGAGGTAGGTGAGGATGCGACCATGCCCAGAGGGCTCCTGGGGACCCGAGAAGGTACTGGGTTAGTCTGGATGCAAAGTATCAGGAAGCAGTGGTTCCCCCAGTGTCTGCAGTGCCTAGAGAAGGAATGGGACAGTACCCAGGCTAGGAGGAGATGAGGGTGGGGGAGATGGGAGTGGGAATGAGGCTGGAGGAGTAAAGGCAATGAGGGCACAATGGACTTGTGCAGGAGAGAGGCTGGTTGGTTGAGCAGGCCCAGGGAAGCAGAGGGAGGTGAGGGCAGGGCAAATCCCAGAGGGCTCCTGTGGACCACCAGAGGGAACTTGGTTCTTCTGGATGCAAGGGATCAGGAAGCAGTGGTGGTTCTGGGCATAAAGGTCAGCCCTGGTGTCCAGGAAAGAGGCTGGTGGGTTGTTCAGACCCAAGGAAGCAGAGGGAGGGCAAGGTGGGACCCGTATCAAATTACTTTTAAGCAAATAGAGGTCACTACTTCAGGCAGCAGTCAGATAAAGGAATATAAAATACCATAAAGCAAATACTCTTGTTAAAAAGAATGGCATAGGAAACTAAGTCTTTAATAGCAACTACTACTAACAAAGAGTCCAGAACAGAAGGCTTGACTAACAAAATTTATCACACACTTGAAAAGGAATTGACAATACTCCTTTCATCTCAAGATCTTACAGAAAAGATTTCCTGTTGCATTTCATGAGTCCTGTTATCCTACAAACAAACTAAAAAATGATTTCAGAAGAAAATGGGAGCACAGAAAATGAAACATGAATATAGATACAGAAATTTTCAAAAAGATATATTATAGCATGTGAAAAAGGATCACACACCACACAAAAGCAGGATTTACCCCAGAAGTAAGATGGTGATTATGTACAGGGGATAATCATAAATGGTAAAGGGAGGTAAAAAGAAACACAACATCTTCATTGAACACAAAATTCACTTGAAAAGAACCCAGCAACCTGCAAATGATTAAAAAGTCTCACAATATTGCAAATGTTAAATTATCAGAATGATACGGGATGCTATTAACACTCCAGAGCCATATTAAGTAGTGAGCAATTCAGACCATCCTAAATAAAACCAGAAACATAACCAGAAATCCCACTTCAACAGGTGTTATTCAATGTTTTCCTTAAAGACTTAAATAGAAAATATACATAAGGAAAAAAAGGAAATGAAAATTATTGAAGATTAAAATCTTATTTGAAAATGACATAATGCCATAAGTTATGTCTGAATGAATTCACATAAGACAGATTAATCACTAATAAAAATATTAACATTAAAAAATGGTCTTTGGGGGCTGCAGAGATGTCTTGGGGTTAAGAGCACTGACTGCACTTGCAGAGGACCTGGTTTAATTCTCAACACCCATATGGTGCCTAGCAACCATATGTATCTCCAGTTCCAGGGAAATATGGCACCCTCTTCTGACCCCCGTGGGCATTGCATGCCATGGGTGTCCTTACACACATGCAGGCAATACACTCATACACACACAAAATATTAAAACATATCAAAAATAAAAATATTGTGTTTTATACAATAGAAATGTTTTATATACTTATTTACATCCCATATAGGCTACATATGAGATGTAGCCTAAGAAAATAAGTTTATTTATAACTGCATACAAAAGAGTGAATTTTCAGGAATTACAAGTATAATCAAGATAATGAAAACCCTGTATTTTGAAAACACTATGACACAGCTAAAGATAAGTTTTAAGAGAGTCAAAGAGATACTTTAATTAGAGATCTGAGTTCAATTTCCAGAACCCACAAAAAGGATGGACATTGTGGTACATACATTTGTAGTACTGAGGAGATGAAAACAGATCCCTGAAGTTCACATGCCAGCCAGTCCCCAGTACCCAGTGAGAGACCTTTTTAAAAGACAGAAGTTGGACTGCTGCTAAGGAACAACTCAAGTTTACATCCAGCAGCTACATAGATAGGCACACACAATTGAATGTATCCTCTCACTTGTGCATCAGCACATACATATATTCTTGCACATATACAAAATAAATATGTTAATGAAATTTATTAGATTCTGTACCTTGATAAACACTATGACCAAATACCCTGCATTACAACTAGGTGATTAAGATTTTCAGTCGTTTTCAGAGGTTTCAGTCCAAGGTTACTTGTGAGAGTTTAGGGAGGACCAAATTCTGCACATATTGTTGAATATGTCTCAGAGAAACTGGAGTACTGGACGATGCCAGATATAATTAAAAGTCCCTAGTGACCTATTTCCCCCAGTAGGCCCTATCTTCACCATCTGCCAGTAATACCACCAATATTAATCCACTCTGAAATTAATTCAATGATTATATCATAGCTCTATGACTTGATCTCAAACATACAGCATCAGAGACACAGAGAATGGTCTTCCTCCCTAGAACTCTAGGTTTTTTTTTTTTTATCAAATCTAGTCAGTAATCAAAATAAACTACCATACATATCCCTTGATCATATATAGAAATACTGGAAAAAATTGAGATTACAAAACTACTCAAAGTAGTCTGTATATGCAGTTCAATATTGTTTTAGTTTGCTTTTGATTGCTATGATAAAACACTCTGAACAATACCAACTTGGGAAGGAAAAGGTTGATTTGGCTTACATCTCCTGGGTCACAGTTCATCACTGAGGGAGCCCAAGATAGGAACTCACGGCAGGAAACTGAAAGTGGGAGCTGAAGCACTGGCCTTGGAGGAATGCTGCTTACTGGCTTGCTCCCTGTTTTCCATGTTGACCCTACTTTTTTATATAATACAGAGTAAGCTGCCCAGGAGATGCACCACTCACAGTGGATTGGGCCCTCCCACATGACTTAAAAATCAAGAAAATATCTCACAAACATGAAAACAAGCCAGTCCAAGGGATGAAGTTCCCAAGTTGAGGCTCCCTCAACCCAGGTGTGTCAAACTGACAACTAAAGGTATCTAGCACAAATAAATGCCTTTATTACGGTAATAGTTATTTCTACAGAATTAGACAAATCAATTCCTAATTGTTACAGTTTCAATGAATTTAAAAAGTCCACCATTATATTGAAAATACAAAACAAATAAACAGAAAAGCATTATAATTTTTTCATTGTTCCTGACATCAAAAATTAGTGCAATGTCTAAATAATTAAAACACTGTGGTATTGGTATATGATGTATATACAGATAAACCATAAAAATATAATTTAAAGGTCAGACATAAACTCATATATTTATATCCAATTGATTTGGGGAAATAGGTAGAAATATAATGGAGAAAAATTACTTGGTTTAATATTACATAATGTTTATTTGTTCCTGTTTTGTATCATAGACTGTGTAGTGCTCTTCAGCAGATATTTCCTAGGACATTCTCTTTATCCCCTCAGGTTTTTACTTTCATTGATTTCTAATTCCAGTGACCTAAATCAGATAGTCTATGTGTGTATAGACACATCTAATACATGGCACATCCAAGGGACCTAAATCTCACAGTCTATGCATGCATAGACACATGTAGTATATAGCATATCCAAGGAACACAGTCTGTATGTGAATAGACACTAGTATATGGCACATCCAAAGGATCTAGATCACATAGTCTGTGTGTGCATAGACACACCCAGTACATGACATATCCCAGGTTCTAAATCATATAGACTATGTGTGCATAGACACATGTAGTACAAGACACTACAAGTTTCTCTTTATTGGCAGCAACATTTTTCAACTTCCACTTTGCTAGAAGAGTGACATATGTGCTTGACAAATCCCTAGGTCTATCCTGAGTGAAGAAGTCATTTATTTTTATTTATTTATTTACTGCTTTTTGAGACAGGATTGGATACCTCAAGCTGACCTGGAATTTACTCTGTAACCCAGAATTGCCTCCCAAGCTCCTTGTAATCCTTCTTCAACCTGTCAACATTGATATTACAAGTGAGAACAGTTGGGAGAAATGAGGAAAACTGGGACATTTTAAATGGGGGCAGTGAGAGGTACGATAAAACAGGGAGAGAGAGGAAAGTAAATTAATGCATAGTTAACATAAAAACCAGAGGGAATCATACTGGTCTAAAAATCTACTGAAAAATTACACATACAATATTTCTACATGAGTCCCTGTGGATAGCTGAAGATTACATAACAAGAAACTGTGCCAGACAGGAGAATCTTCCTTTGAATTACTATCCAGGGTAGTCTAAGAGACTTCCAAGATTATGCAGGCTATTGCCTAGCCCTAAATAACTTCCCAGAACTTAAATAAGACCCTATTGTGGAACACAGGACGTACTCCAGACACTGGATTTTGATAATGGAGCTGGAACTCACCTGGAAGCCACGTCTCCTGAAGGTTACATGAGTTGAAAGACATGTTAGTCTACATGAAATCCTTTCACAAACCAAACCAAACCAAAACAGGAAGCCGAAAGGTAAGCCCTCGTGTCCAGGAAGGAGGCTGGCAGGTTGTGCAGCCCAGGGAAGGAGAGGTAGGTGAGGATGGGACCAGGCCCAGAGGACTCCAGGGGACCCGAGAAGGTACTGGGTTAGTCTGGATGCAAAGTGTCAGGAAGCAGTGGTTTCCCCAGTGTCTGCAGTGCCTAGAGAAGGAATGGGATAGTACCCAGGCTGGGAGGAGAGTACAAACCAAACAACAACAACGAAAAAGAGTAACAAACACAAACCAAAAAAAGTCTTAGCAAACAAGTAACAACTGACATAAATATAAATCTTTCACTAGATAAATTGTACAAATAAATGAAAAGAACAAACCATCTAAAAATTTCTGTCTTAGATTCCAATATGATTCTTAAAAGCAAAATGGAAAATTTCTAAAATGTATTTGGCATATATTATATGAAGAATATTGTTGTCAGTTATTACCACCAAAGTGTTTTGCAAATAATTAAAGGATAATAATGAATGGTAGAATAAGAAAACCTTCACAGACATGAATTAATTTCATTAAAATAAATTTTAAAATTGATCCTGACAATATTTCAGATGATTTTGGATAATTCTTTTTCAAAGGGAATGATATGAATTCTTAGATTAAAGAAACACTGAATTAGACACAGTGTAAAATCAAGACAAAGGGGAAAATGCTACTATTAACAGATATAGTAAGTTACAAAAGAAATTCATCAGAATTTCAGATCATATCAGTTATGAATGTCCATGGATGATAAAATGTTTTAATTGTTAAATGAAAATATAGCTAAACTGAGTTTCTCCAGTGGGTTTTAAATTATATTTGGTTTTCAAATTATAAAAGTTCCTTTAAATTGGATGGCTCAGTGGTTAAAGCACTGACTGCTCTTGCAGAGGACCCAGGTTTGATTCCCAGCACCCACATGGTGGCTATGACCCATCCTTAACTCCAGTTCCAGGGGAACCTGAAGCCGTCTTCTTACTTCCACTGCATTGCATGACACAGGTGCACTCACATACATAAAGGCAATACACTCGTACACATAAAATAAAAATAATAAACAAAATATTTTTGTGGCACATGCCTTTAATCCCAGCACTTGGGAGGCAGAGGCAGGCAGAACTCTGTGAGCTCAAGGCCAGCCAGGTCTACATAGTGAGTTCCAGGACAGCTGGGACTACAGGAAGACCCTGTCTCAAAAAGAACAACAACAACAAAAAAATGTTCCTTTAAATTTAAGGAACTAGGTCAAATTTTAAGGTTAAACTTCTCTGAGAAAAGGTGGAAATGTAAATGAGTGTAGCTTCTGTAGAAGTAAGTATGTAGATTCCTCAATTAAATAAAACTCTATCATAGGTTTCAGCTCTACCATTCCTTTGGAAAATGCCTAAAAGACTCCAGGACAGCATTTACAGAGTCTTCACCCATGTTTATTGCTGCATGATTTTCTATAGCCAAAGTGTGGAATTAGCCTAGGTGTTCATCAACAGATGAATGGGTAAGAACACAGTACACTACATTTAGATAATGAAATTCTGATCAACATAAAAGAAAACGAAATTACATCAGTTGAGAAAAATGGATGGAATTAGATATCATCATATTACTAGTAAAGCCAGACTCAGAAAGATAAATGATATATTTTCTCTCACTTGTGGAAACTAAGTGTGTGTCTGTGTGTTTCTGTGTGTGTGTTTGTGAGTGTGTGTCTATAATCACACACATGTGACATGAAAATTGAAGGGACACTATTTATGAAGTGGACGTGGAGGAGCGGGAAGAGGAGACACAGGAAATGGCGGTGAAGAGTCAATATGGTCACAGCACATGCAACACGTGAACAAAAATAATACCATAAATTTCATAGATTTTCAAAGTACACACCAATGATTTTCTTCAGTTGTGGAAATAGTGGTCATGATTCCATGTGGACCTATTTTTTAAAATATTTTTTAATTATTATTTTAATTTTATGTGTCTGGGTGTATTGTCTGCATGTATGTCTGTATGTCTGTGCCATGCAAAGCTGGAGGACATCAGAAGAGGGCCTTGAATCCCTTGTAACTGGAGTTAAGGATGGTTGATTGCCATCATGTAGGTGTTGGAACCACACCTGGATCCTCTGCAAAAACAGCCAGTGCTCTTAACCACTGAGTCCTCTCTCCAGTTCCCCATGTGGAACTCAATAAACACAGTCACTTGTACTTAACATGGATTAAATAATAAATTATATATACATTTAAGTATCATTTCCATTAATGTAATTATTATGAGACATGATTGCAGGGGCTGGAGAGATGACTTAGCTGTTGAGACACTGCCTGGTCTCCTTGAGAACTGAGGTTCAGTTCCAGCTTCTACGTGGCTGCTAACAACCATCTGGAACTCCAGTGCCAGGTGATGTGATTCCCTCTTGTGGCCTCTGTGATCATTGCACAACATAGGTGCACTGATATGCAATCAAAACACAGACACAAAAAATAAAAATAAATGAAATTCTTGAATTAAAAATGAATGTAAATGTATAGCAACAAAGCTCATGTAAAAGCAATGCTACATTCAGGAAATTGGAAGATTAAAATGCACAGAAAACAAGTTATGATATTCTCTGATATCTGCAATGCAAATGAGGATGACTTCCCCCCAAAAGGTTTAATTCAGTGCAATTTTCTCACAAGGGTTACATCTAAACACACCTCTGTTACCAACATTAGACAAAATAAGCCTGTGTCTTCTTTAGTATAATACCATAAAATTATAGAAATTCTAGAAGTTAAATCATCAGAGTACAATTTTATGTTGTAGATGGCAGTACAGAAAGGGGTAGGTGTGCTTTCGCAGTGATAACAAACCACTTAAAAATCCTGAAATTTGGTAAATACAACGTCCAAACACATTGTTATCTGCATTTAATACTCAACTAAAAACAATAGCAATCATATCATTTCTCTGCTTAATATTTTACAAGTAATCTTTGTATATTGAGAGTGCTTACAACCTTCTCCCAATCCAGGGACTCATCTTGCATTTCTTTTCTCTTCTGGATGAAAGAGTCTATATTAGTTACTTATATCAAAAAAACAATGATGATTATGATGACCACCATCATTATTATTTGCAGTGGTGGAGATTGAGCCCAGAGAGCTGTATATGTTAGGCAAATATTTTATGACTAAGTCACATGCCTGGTCTGAAGATTAATTATTTTTAAAATTTAATTATTTTCATTTTGTATATGCGTTTTGCCTACATATAAGAGTATATGTGTCGTGTAATGCCTGTGGAGGCCAGAAGAAGACATTGGATCTCCTATAACTGGAGTGGAAGACTACTATTAACCACTATGTGGGTGCTGGGAAGGAGACTGGGTCCTTTGCAAAAGCAGACAATGCTCTTAATTGTTGAGTTTTCTTTCCAGCTACCTGAAGATTTATTTTTAAAGTTATAAGTACCATCTTATAGCTTATAAAATAATGGAGAAAATTCAAGAAGAGAATATATCATTGGGTAATAGTTGCTCAATATCTACATAGCAAAACAAATGAAAATGGCTGTATGGCTATTAGAGTCCTCATTCCATACCTAATCCTCAAGAAGGATTTTGTGTTTATGACCTTCTGTCAGTGCAGAACTCTGGCTTGAATTAACCTGAGGCAGCATCTCAGAGAACATATCAATCGACATTTGATGGGTGATATAAATACTCATTTCTGAAAGTTTGGAGATATTAGCTGGCTTATTAAACCACCAAATTGCAAGTTCTTAGTAACAAGAAATATGCTTTTCTTAGAAATAGTATAGAGAGTAGGCATTTCCTTTTATACCCCTGGTCTCTATGATTCATGCGTGTAGGCTAGTGGAGATATGACAAAATATACTAGTTGCTATAGCAAAAGTTCCACTTTTTGTTGAGGATACTAACTACCCTTCGCCTGTTTTCTAACTCTGGCTCCCTTAGACCACTGCATCAGTGTCCTCATAGCAAGCACTTCCAGGTGATGATACAGGTGATGGGCCAGGGAAGCCTGTAGACTGGAGTCTTTTTCTATTTTTTTTAAATTTTTTTGTATTAGAATGAATCACACGATGGAAAAACAATGCTGCTTTGAACGCAGAGGTGATGGACACAGCATTATTCATTCAAAACTTGGTTGTATTGGCAGAAGCATTGCTGGCAAGAGTAAATCCAGATATAAATTAAATATATTTCCAGTAAGAACATTCACTCTGTACTTCTGGTTTCAAGAGTGTACTACCAGTTGACTTATCAGTCCAAGGAAGGGCTTCTCTTTAATGTCTTACCCATCAGAATCAAAAGGCGACTTCAACATCAATGAAACCGAATGAAATTTAACCAGTCATGAAATTCATCAGTGCAGTGGGTGCAGAGACTGAATTTTTCAATGTTTGAGATTTCTTTTTATAATTTTTTTTATTTATATACATATGTATATATTAGTGTAGAGGTACACATGTACAGGTATTCATAGAGGCCAGAAAAAGGCATTAGATCCTCTGGAGTTAGAGTCATAGACAATTGTGAACTTTCCCACATGGGTGAAGAGGATAATTAATTTTCTTTTCAAATATTTCATACTATCTTTAACACTGGTGAAATCTGACTAGTCTTTGATTTATATAAAAAAATTCTGTCCTATCTATAACTTCCTGAGAAAAGATAATTTTTTATGGTTTAAATGTGCTTGACATTTTCATACATGTATGTAATGCATTGTGATTATTCTCCCTGTCCTCCTTGCCTCCCTCCCACCCCATCAATCGTCTCTCTACAAGTCACTCATATTTTTTTCATATCCATTTTGTAACAAATAATTGTTCTTAATGGTCACAAGAAAAACTTCCAACACATGAATTTGACAAAAATGTTAATTGCTCTGCATTTCTGTTCAAATCCTTTCACCGAAGCCTTTTCTCAATATTTCATATTGTAACTTTTGTTTTGTTTTCTGTTATTGAGTTGTGCATTTCACACAACAGGACTTAATTAAATTTAGATGCCCTTCTCCATTTATTCTCCTACATACCCCCCACACACACCAGACCATGCATTTTGTCATATATGTTAAGTCCTATCTGATCAAGCATTTGTATCCAGATATCCTTTGGTGCAAGTTCATCCACTGAAGTTTAGTCAACCTATCTGGAGGTAGTAAAGACCTACTCCCATTCACCCAGCAGTAATCAGTTTACAACAGTTCCCAGGCTGGGACCCGGGCCTGCCACCCAATTCTCTTGTTCCACGATGGGCCCTTGTCTGATTGATTAAGTATAGGTCCTGTGCACAATTCCATGGTTGCTACAAGTTCACATGAGCATGACCTGAAAGCCTCTGTTTCCCTAGGTTCATGGACCAACCCTGGCTCTTACAATCTTTCCAACCCTCTTTTGCAATGGTCCCTGAGCCATGGATGGGTGAGGTTTCATATAGGAATCCTATTCTGGGACACACCTCTGAAGTCTGTTCTCTTAAACTTAACCAGTTGTGGCCTTCTGTGTGCATCACACTCTGTTGAATAAGGAAACTTCATTATGAGAAGTGAGAGTTGAGAGCTGCACTAATTTATTCTCTCTACCCACTCTTCCTCCACGTTCCATGAATCTTAGGTGTGCAGGTTACACTCTAGAGGTGCCACCTAGGGCTAGGGATCTCTCAGTTGTATATACTCTGTGTAACCAGTTGTGGAACTTTGTAATAGCCTCTATCTAATGAAGAAAGTGGTCTCTGGTGTATGGTACATTTGTCAGGATAGAAGGCTGGTCTTAGCTATGTCACTTTTTCATACTCATTTTTTTTGTTGTTGTTGTTTTGTTTTGTTTTGAGATCAATGTGTTTAACCAGGGCCAACTGTGAAACCATGAGTTTGAATCTTTCCATTGGTGCCTGGTGGAAACATCAGCAATATATTATTTCTAAGTGTTTAAGTATCTCACAGCTTTTGAAGCTGAAAATATAACAGTAAGTAGTCACATACATTCTCTCTGGTGAGGGACCTCTGATTGTCTAACATGGCAGACAGCATCACAAGACAGTGAGAGAGAGCCAGAGTGTGAGTGAGAGCAAGAGATTCCATGTCAAGATAATAGCTCAAAGAACAGTAAGGGAACAGGTTCACTATTTTGTAACAACCACTCTCAAAGGAATTAATTCAGTTCTATATCGTACCCATGCCCAGGAAACTACATTAATCTGTTCAAAAAGGTGCTGCTGCACTTCAAATAATCTAATGATCTACCTGTTCCCACTGCTTAAAGTTCTATGACCTTAACATAATCATACACATGTGACACTTTGGGGCCCACACAGCATATCTAAGCAGCAGCATACATTGAAAATAATTTTGATTCTTTGGTTACCATAATTGTGATCCAAATGAATATTCTTGCATTGCTAGCTCTCATATTTGAAGAAAGAAATCCATAATACATTCTTTTAGCTTTGGTAGAGTTTTCCTGGAATAATAGCATTAGAATAAGCAATTATTCAGCTAGATTAAATAAAGATAATAATTTTACTGTAGCATCAGTAAACCAAGTTCACATTTTGTGGGGGTTTTGCTCAGAAATAAAAATTTTTCTTATCAGAAAAACTGCACAGCAGTGAAAGGAAATGCTTATAGGCAAGCTAGGTCCAGGCTTCCTGAGTTAGCCATTTTGAAACTTTGAAACACACTGTGGCTGTAGGATGAACAAGGACAATGACTGACCTGCTTCAAAATTTTGCTTTGAACATTAAATAATAATGACACAATTATGCTTTACAATTGGCTTTATATATAAAAATTTAACTATTAGGTAATAATACTATAATATGAATTTTTGTCAGATTGAACAGGCATAAAATAGTTAAATCTTAGAAAAAATCAAAATCAGTGCATCAGGCTTGTCATTTTATTGGCTATTACAAATTTAGTGAAGATGGATGACATTCATTTTAAACTAAGATTATAATACATATACACCTATACATTCTTTGGGTGACATTTATGCACAAAATCTGAGCCTTTAATAATTTTTGTAAGGCAGATCAAAAGCAAGCATGGTTTAAACTAGATGAATGTCAATTTGAAAAAAATGTGTGTTTAAACAGGGTAATGGCTTTAAAGTATTTAAATAAGCTATTTGGCAAATCAACAGATGTACAGGACCTAGCTTGCATAATCTATCTACCAGCTATTGTGGCAATCCAGTCTAAGAGCTTGTAACATTGCTTGCATTAACTGACTCAATATATCATAACTTCTAAGAATTTACAATAGACTATTTAAACAATTCCAATCAGAAAATATCAATAAAATATGTTTTGCTTAATAAATGCAGATGAATTGTGTATTAGTCACTTTTCTGTTGCTGTGATAGAAACACTGATGAAAGCAATTTATAGAAGGAAGAGTTTATTTGAGCTTACAGTTCCAGGGGAATTACAGTCCACCTTGGAGGAGAGGCATGGCAGCAGAGGTGGCTGGAGGAGGAGCAGTGCAAGCTAAGCTCTACATCTTCCAGCAGGCACAGGAAACAAGAGAATAACTGGAGATCTGGCAAGCCTTAAGAACTCTGTAAGCCCGCCCCCAGTGATGTGCTTCCTCCAGGATAGCCACAGCTTCTAAAACCTCCCAAAACAGTGCCATCATCTGGGGACAAAATGTCCAAATACTTTGAGCCTATGGAGGACATTTTCATTCAAACCACCACATTCCACCCTCTGTCCCCATAGGCTAATGACCATATGAAATGCAAAATGCATTTAGTCCAACTTTAAAAGCCCCTGTAGTCATTATCAATCTCAATACTACATAAAAGTCAACAGTCCAAAGTCTCTTCAGAGACTCAGGTAAATATCTTAACTGTAAGCCTCTATAAAATCAATAGACAAATTACATAGTCCCAACATACAGTGGAACCAAATACACATTACCATTCCAAAGGAGGAATGGAGGCACAGTAACGAAATACCAGACCAAAACGAGACCAAAAACCAGCAGGGCAAACATCAAATACAGCAGCTCCACGTTTAACTTCTGGGACTTTACTTCCAAAGGGTTTAGATGGTAAGCCTCCTTAGCTTTGCTGCGTGCAGCACACATCTCTCTCTTGTGTTGGTAACACACACCCTGTATGCAGGCCTTCTTGGCAGATGCCTAACAGCTCTGGCATCACGAGAATGTCTTCTTGGGGTGGCCATTGCCACCAGGGTTCAACTTCACAGCTTCACACAATGGCCTATCAGGGCCTTCTCTATACAGTGAAACCCCTGCTGTACGCTGCCTGGCCCCTGAGACTCTCTGAAACCACAGAGGAAGAGTTGATGACCCCTTCACTCTCTATCTTTCATGCCTCTAAAGCCAGCACTAGGGGAATGACATTGCCAAGTTTGACTTGGGATGGACTCCAGCCTGCTTTATCCATTTTAGAAGCTTTTCTCTTCAGTGGTCCCTCCAGCATTTTTCTTTTACAAATTGGAGGCTTAACTGCTTGTGTGTTGCCCTGGAGGCACACTCTCCATTGTTTTAGTTTCAATCCTAGGCACCCCCTTAATCACTTTAATCTCCTTATTAAAGGGATCCTCTCCAGGACAGGCTAAGGCTCCAACTTTCATCTTCCTAGTCCTCTTTTTGAATCCAAGCTGTATTTCTTTCTGCCCCATTTGCTCTCTTTCACTGTAGATCTGCATAATATTCACCATTAATATCCATGGTACCATTTCTACATTAGGCTGTCTTGAAATTTCTTCCTCAGAGAAATTAGTCCATTGCTTTTCAATTTAGCCTCAGGCAAGCTTTTTGGTGGAGGGCAGACTCCAGCCGGACTCTTTGCCAAAATATCCCAAGTGTTGCTTAAGTCCTTATTTCCCTCTGGAACTACATTGTTCTCAGCACTGCTTTCTTCTAAGTGTTTACTACAATGGCCTGTTAAACTGGGCTTACAGCAGTCAATTGCTTTTCTAGCCCAGTTTTCAGAAGTCTTCCACATTTCTTCAAAACCCCACATGGTCAAGTTCTTCACACTGGTACCAAGAGCCCACTCTCTGGTACTAATTACTATATTAGTCACTTTTCTGTTGCTGTGATGGAAACACTGATCAAAGCAATTTATAAAAGGAAGAGTTTATTTGAGCTTACGGTTCCAGGGGAATTACAGTCTGTCTTGGTGGGGAGGCATGGTGGCAGAGGTGGCTAGAGGAGGAGCAGTAGAAGCTAAGCTCTACATCTTCCAGCAGGCACAGGAAACAAGAGAATAACTGGAGATCTGGCAAGGCTTATGAACTCTCTAAGCCCATGCCCAGTGACATGCTTCCTCTAGGATAGCCACACTTTCTAAGATCTCTCAAAATAGTCCTATCATCTGGGGACAAAATATTCAAATTCTTGGAGCCTATGGAGGACATTTTCATTCAAACCACCACATAATGTATATAGAAGTAATCTCTCAGATCCAATACTAGGATTTATCAAAAGATATGCTCCAACTTGAAGTTTCAATGGACACACAGTTTCCTTATTTGACTTCACATGTCCCAGTTTGTTGTATCTGTTTTCATGTAATTATTTTCACTCATGAGACTAATAGCATTAAAAGCCACACTCTAGAGGCAAAAGTTTGGCAATTAAATATTGTTTCTTGTGCTTCCTGACTGAGTGACATAAGGCACTTCTTTGAGCACATCAAAGTTGTTTCTTCTTGCATGATGCTAGGGAAAGAAAAAGAATTTTCCCCTGAGATTATCATAAGCGAGAAAAAGGTATAGGCATGTGTAAGTTCTTCCATTTTTTTTTCTTTTCATTTTCTTTTCCCTGAATGAAAAGGTCATAAAGGAAACTGGAATTAATATGAAGGGGAAAGAAATATGCCAAGGCATTTAATGTTACTTTTATGTATCTAATTTTTTGAAAATATTTTATTTATTATTTTTATTTTATGTGTACAAGTGTATTGCCTGCATATAGTGAATGCACCCGTGTCATCCAATGTCTCAGAAGTCAGAAGAGGGCTTCAGATTCCCCTGTAACTGGAGTTAAGGAGGGTTCATAGCCATCATGTGGGTGCTGGGAATCAAACCCAGATCCTCTGCAAGAGCAGTCATTGTTCTTAACCACTGAGTCATCTCTCCAGCCCTCTATCTAATATTTTATAACTGATTTTATACTTTGAAACATAGTACTCACCTTTTAATTTTTTTTTTTGAGTATTTGCTAAAAATTGCATTGAAATAGGAATCAAATCTAAAACAGAGGATGGTATCGTGAGGAAAAAGGTACCACAGTCACTTAGTGGAACATCTGTTTCAATTATCTTGCTTGTAAAGACACATGCATTAAACTCTCTTCTTAAGAAAAATCATAACTCCTGCCCCAAATTTCTGCCTTTGCAAACAAGACTGCAGAAAGAATTTCCCATTGGTCATCTTAGGACCTGCAAGCCCATGTTCTGGTAATCATGTAGGTTGCAAATTAAACTCACTAACGTTATAACAGTTAAAGAATTATTCAGGGAGACCAATGAAAACTGTGAAAGAACTAAAATTGGAAACAGATTTTTGGAGTAGAAACTGCTTCAGTCCACTGACATGAATGAACTTTCATGATTTTTCCAAGGTAATTTCTTGGTGCTTTCTGTGTATGTGACATGTCTTGTGCCTCAGTTTCCTATAACAAATAAAGTTCAAGCTAGAAATTAATAGGTTCAGAAAGAATAGGGGGAAAAGAATATTCATAAATCCCTAAACTAGTAATGCTATATTTTTTAAATGACCAACCATTTAAAAGTGCAACCACATTTGCAATTCAATTTTTGGGAAAGAAGTTCCTGAACATAGAAAATTATTTCCTAGATAACATTAATGCTTAAACCCAAATTAATTTCTGTTAGAGTATTCCCCCATCTGGAATGGGATTTTTGTCAAAGAATATTGGGCAATGACTACACTGACTGATGATTAAAGATTCAAAGCAGAACATTAGCTTCCTATTGATCATTTTGGTCTCACATAACCCTAAATGCCTGTGTTCATTTAGGAAAACTTTCTATTTTATAGGTCAGGAAAATCTGAGCATCTGGAAAGTGACTTTATTTCTAAGAGGGTAAAGCTGGCTTACATGTCTTTAATTCTATAAAGCTGAACATGGAGAAAATCTTGGTTCATCAGAAACAAAGTACAGGAAAACCTAATCCTTGATGGCATCTATCTGTCATTAGACTTCCCTAAAGTTCCTATGGACAAGGAATTATTTAGATATTCTAATTAATTGTCCCATTTTAACCTATTCTACAATACGTTGCAACATTAATAAATTTTACACTGTGTTTCTATACTTTTAAGATGATGTGATGGGCATTTAGACTAGATATGGAGCACCAAGGAGACAAGCCTCCAGGCTCACCTGTGAGGGATTACCTAGATCAGGTTAGCTTCTGGACATACCTGTGAAGGATTATCTAGAGGATCCTGGACTACATCATAGGACACACTAGCTAGGTAGGAACATTGATAACTGTCTTGTCCTGACTCTAGATGCAGTGGGACTAGCTGCTTCAAGCTCTAGACACCTTTAATTTCCTATCTTGATAACATACAATCATAAACCACGACAAAGAATTCTTCACTTAGGCTTATTCTGTATCAAAAGAATGAGAAAATAATGAAAATAGGCAATTTTGAAGTTTTAGTTTACTTTTAATTTCATTAATTTATTGAGAGCTTCTTACATATATACCCCTCCCCCAATGCCTCCCAGATCCACCTCAAACTCCCTAACACTCACCTTGATTATTTCTCTTATTCAGTCCAATTTATGTTACCAAACTGGTCTTGAGTGTGGAGCCAGCCCCAGATATGTTAGCTTAAGAGGGGCCACACCCTTACAGAAAATTACAGCTTCTCCCAGCTGCTGTCATATTCCAATACCTCCGTAATTAGGGCTTGGACTTCATGCCCACATTCCTGTCATGTATGGATTACCTCAGTCTCCTCGTACCTTAGTCATCAAAACAATAGGAAAGTAATAATATACCCCACTGTATTAGTCAGGGTGCTCCAAAGAAACAGAACTGGTAGAATGAATACATATGTATAAGGCTATATCAACTTAGCTCACAAGATAGAGTCCGAGTAGTCCAACAATGGCTGCACCACACTGGAGAGGCTGAGACTCCATAGTCGCTCAGTCCACAAGGCTGTATGTCTCAGTAGTCCCAATCTGGCACTGAAGGTGTGATCAATTCCAAAAGCTCAGCTAGTCTTCAGTCTACAGCAGCAAGACGAACTCACCAGCGAGAAAGAAGGCAAGCAGCAAAAAGCAAAAAAGGTTCTCCTCTGCCTTGGCCTTTTATACAGGCTGCCATCAGAGGGTAACACCCACATTTAGGGTGTGTCTTCCACCTTCATATGATCCAATTAAGAAGATCTCTCTCATTTCAGGTAATCCCAGATCCAGTCAAGTTGACACCCAGGATTAGCCATCACACTCACTAAGGATGCTTTTTTTTCCAGTTCCTTCAAATTGTCAGTGAATTTTGTATTTTTATCATTTAATAGCTGAATAATATTCCATTCATCACATTTTTCTTAGGCATTCATCCATTAACAGGCATCCAAGCTGTTTCCATTTCTTGGCTTTTGTGACTAGAGCAACAGTGAATATGTATGAGAAAGTATCTCTGTAGTAGTATAGAGGATCCTCTGAGCATATGCCCAAGAATGCTAATTCTAGATCTGATTATAGATCTATTCTAGCTTTTGGATGAGCCTCCACACTGACTTCCATAGTGGCTGCACCAGTTTGCATTGCCATCAGTAGTGAATAAATATTTAACTTCCTCTACATCCCTTCAAGTATTTGCTGTCATTGTTGTGCTTGTTTATTTGATTGTTTGTTTTGATCTTAGCTTTGCTGAGATGAGATGAAATCTGAAAGTAGATTTAATTTGCATTTTTCTTAATTACTACAAAGGTAAAATATTTTTAAGTTAGCAGTTTAAAAATGATGCTATTATTGCAATAATATGAATATGAATAAATTATTTCATTGTAAAACTATTCTATGAGATGCAACCAAAATATAATTAGATTTCTTTAAAATAGTCTCTAAGTACTTCCAATCTAACAGTAATATTTGTGTCAGTTTGTGTATTTGTATACATATATATACTTTTGTGTATATGAACTGTGTATATTAAACATAATATTAAATCACTATGATTGATATTATTATCTATCATATTCATGCACTCAGGGGGAAGAACAGCAGAGTCATATGATTAAAATGGAAGGTCATGAAAGACTGATGTTAGAAAAGGTGAGACTTTGAGAAAGGCATACACTTTGATTTTCTAAAAGTGTTCCTGAGCTTGTGATGAATACAAAGCATGGAGTTTCTGACAGGTGGATAAAGATGCCCATCCTCCACTTCCCAAATACAGGTGAGGCAGACACTATGACAGCACTACTATCACTGTGAACTAAAAAGAGAGATAATAATATGATTTGTGTAGACAAAGGGACCGAGGACACCCATAGAGTATCACACATCATGTGTACAAAGCAATTATTCTTCAATTTTAATCAAAACAGCTGTATTATAATACTATCCCATTATTAGCTTTATTGGTGAGTATCGTTTATCAAAATACCACAGTCAAGTATAAACAATGTAGTAGGAATACACTTAGATTATACTAAAACCTGTGACATGAAAGGGATTAAGAAAACTAAAATGTCTGAAAGAGCTCATAGGGTTAAATTCAGAGTTAATTATCATAAGTCTTGGATGTTGATTTACAAAAAAAAAAAACATTGAAAACATGTGTGCCATTGAAAGTGTATGCCAGAAAAGCAACTACTTAAAAAGACACTGTTTGTCCTTTTTACCTTAGAACTCTGCCCTGGTATAGAAGAAGCAGAACATATTTGTCATGTGATCATCTGTAAGCAATAGACCGATGTTGGCCCCTATTATTGCTTAGGACATATGGTAGATCCAGGCATTTACACGGGTTCATTTCTGAAACACAGGAATATCAAGGAAGCAAGTATTCCAACAGGTCAAACTTCTCAGTTGACCAAGTGACCATATTTCGAAGAGACCTCATCTTCTGTGTATTAATACATGACTAAGTGGAACAACACAGGGTCTGAGATTCCCAGTAGGAAAAATCACAAAACTTGGTCTTCTGTTAATCTGATGATGACAGGGAGCCGTTATTTTCTGAGTGTAGAAGCCTAGAATTTACTTTAATTATGACTTTTCCTGAAACATTGATGTCCAGATTTTTTTTTAGTTTTGTGAATTTCTTGATAACCTTTTATTTAAAACAGTATTGTTTTCCTAATCTTTTGTTTGTTTTGTATTCTAAATATTAATACTCTGTCAGATGTGCAGTAGGCCAAGATTTTCTACCATTCTATAGGCTGCTTCTTCACTAGAGTTATAATATACTTTTGTAGTACATAAGCTTTTTAGTTTAATGAGGTCCTATTTGTCAATTTCTGATCTTATTTCTTGAGCAACCACAATCCTATTTGAAATACCTTACCTATACGTTGCAGTCTACTCCCTACTTTCTCTTCTAGTGCTTTTAGAGATTTGTGTTTTATGAAAAGGTCTTCTATCCAACTGGAGTCGATTTTGTGCAGGGTGAGATATAAGTTTCTAGTTTCATTCTTCTACAGGCAGAAATCCAATTTCCGAGCACTATTTCTTGAAGAATCTCGCTTTCCTCCAGTATATATTTTAACGTATTTGTCAAAATATCATGTGACTGTAATTGCATGTGCTTAAGGAACCCAATTGAAATATGGGCTATAGATCTGAACAGAGAATTCTGAAAAAGTTGAAATATAAATGGTTAACACTTAAAAATTGTTCAGTATCATTAACCTCAAACAAATGCAAACTAAAATTACTTTAAAATTCGGTCTTACCCCAGACAAAATGGGTGCTATCAAGAAACCAAATGGCAACAAATACTGATGTGGTGTAGGGCAAAACAGCACAGACTGTTATAGACACTATGAACATCAATGTGGAGGTTCCTCAAAAATCTAGAAACAGAATTTACAATCCAACTATGCTTCTCCTATGCATATGCCCAAAGGACATTTTATCCTAATGCTAGGATATTTGCTAATCCATGTCCATTGGTGCTTTTCACAATGACAACAGAATGGAATCAGCCTAGATGCCCATCAACAAATGAGTGGATAAGGAAGATGTGATGGAATTTCATAGGCACAATGGAATTTTAGACAACTGCAAAGGCAAACGACATCATGAAATTTGCAGGTAAATCAATGCTACCTTAAAAAATGGAGTGAGGGAATCCAGGCCCAGAAAGACAAATGCTACACCATCTCTCTCTTGTGGTTATCTTAGCTTCCAGCTTCCAGGGCTGTGTGCTCAACTTAGAATTCCTATAGAAGCCAGAAATCTATAAAGATGCCATTGAGTTGAGGATGCCTTAAGGGACAAGGAATAGCAGTGTATAGGTAATAGTGAAGGCAGTGAGCCAAAATGCAGCTATTGGAGAGGTTTAAGGAAGCATATCTCAGCACTGGTAGTCATCTACTCTACTTTTAGCATGGTTATTTGTAAGTTATGTTAAATAATTATTAAACTCACTCAGAATATGTGCTGCCTATGTTAGCTAAAACATACTTGAGTGTATTTGAAGCTGATGGGCTTCATCTCTAAAAGTTGCAGTCTGCCCTCAGGCTATTTGGCATCATTTTCATCTCAGGAGAACCGTCCCCTCCCGATGTCTCTAAATGCTTTTTCCAATGTTTTCAGAGGTGACAAATGGTCACAATGATAACATGAATTTTCACTTGTCTTTCTTCAGCTGTGTTGGATCAATGATAGCTAAAATAGACGAAAGTTAAAAGGTCTCTGGGAGTTTTTATTTACTGTGTGGAAGAATGCAGAGTGTGCACCTGAGCCGTTTAGAGTTAGTTCTCAGGAAGAAGAAGAGATGAAAGAAAAACAAGCCTTCTTTCAAAGAAAATAAATTGAAAAGGCAAAGGTTTATAGAGGTTGTGAGAAAATAAAAGATCTGTTTAAGAACTTCAAAAAAATGTGGAAAATACTCTTAAACCATCTTATTCTTTGAAAATAGAAGAAGTCTGTCCATTTCACATGTTCCTAGTAATAGCAAAGGAGGAGTGAATCCTGTGGGAAGCCCATAACACCCGAGATTCCAGAATCCTGGTGTATTTGACTGTGTTGAGAAAACAAAATACTGATGCTAGCTGCTTTCACTTAACAGTGGATTTATTTAGTTACAGTTCTTCAGGTTCAAGTCCATGATAGTGGCTTTCCTTGGCTCAGGAAAGTCCCCATAGCTGAACAGCATCATAATATCCAGAGCATGTACTAGAGGGACTATTCTAGTTTGCTTCTCTCTTACTACGATAAAAAATGATCAAAAGAAACTTGTAGGAGGAAAAGTCTTTTTTGACTTGTTGGCTATAGTTCATCATTCAGGGAAGCCAAGGAAGGAATGGAGGGCCAGGAACTTGAGCAGAAACCATGGAGGAACACTGCTTACTAACGAGCTTCATCTGTCTTGCTGTGCTACATACCTCCAGGCAAATACAATGGACATGACTGCTCAGCTGAGAGGTTCTATTTGCCAAGCTTCTCTACTTTGCCTCAAACTGACAAAAACTAACCAGTACAAATTGACCCTTTGCCAGCTTGACACACAAACGACATCATTATTAGATCATAGCCTTTTCTTTCTTGTTTAGACCCAACATCTCATATTAATATCACAATATACAATATAGATCAACTTTTAAAAGCTCCACTGTCTTTTAAGTTTTCCAATGACTTAAAATTCTAAGTTCTCTTTAAAAATCCAAAATCTCTTTACTGTTGGATCCTGTAAAATAAAAACTAAGAAGTTGTGTATTTTCTTATTCTAAGAGGGAAAAAGTAGGGTACAGTTATACTCAGATTAAAGCTAAACCCAAAACCAAAATCCAATATTGTAAAAAATTGAATGTCCAGCATCTGAGATTCATTCATGAAATTCTGAGCTCCAAAGGACTTGGGCAGATCCACTTACTTGTTTCTGACATTCACAGCACATGCGGCTTGTCTGCTAGGCTCTGGCCAGCTCCACTCCACACCTGCCACTGAACTTCATGGTTGTCCCACAGTCCTTGCATCTCCAGTATGTTGGTGCCTTCTGCAATAGCCTCCTAGACTCTCAGTAAGTACACCAACCCTGACACATGGTGTGAAGCCTTTGATTCCACCAACACTTCAGTCCCTGGATCTCCACTGCACCTGTGGCTACCCCTTCACAAGTGACTATTCCTGGTGGCTAATGGTACCAAGCCTCAGCTTCTTGCCATGACCATCACACATTTCACACCACCCAAATCAGTAACCTGTGGGAAACTCTTTCATATTACCGTGTTTGACTATCAGCAGGAGATGCAGCTTGGACCCACTCTAGGCATCAGCTTTGGTGTAGTGATGCTGTGAAATATTTTTCAAAAGATTCATCTGAATGGTACCGATTTTCTATTAATCATTATTGATTTATTATCCCTACCTAACCAGCATTCATTGTCCCAGTAAAAGACAAAAGATTTCATTTCCACAAATTCTTAATCCAAAATATCACATGAACATGCCTAGCAAGGTCTTTGAGAGACTGTCAAACTTTCCTCTGAAACTTCACAAGCCGTACTGCTATCATCTACGTTTCTCTCATCACGAATGTCCCATTTCACAGAGGAACAGTTTATCAAGCTCTGAGCACTCAATGGCTTTTCCATCCCGAAGTTGAAAATATTTCCACAATCCTCCCAACAAACAACATGGTAAGGTCCATCACATCAACACCCACACTGATTTCTGTTCTAGTTTGCTTCTCTATCCCTATAATAAAACAGTGCTAGAAGCAAGGGGAGGTAGTATTTGGTTTTAGGTTAGAGCTGATCATTGAGGAAATCATGGCAGGAAGCAAGAACCAAAGCAGAGAACAGAGGAAAGGAAATTACTGGTTTGCTTCCTCTGACTTGCTGAGCTACGTTTCATATACAGCCCAGGTCCACATGCCAAGGGATAGCACTAGCCACAGTGGGCTGGACCCATCTGTATCAATTAACAATGGAGAAAATGACCCTACAGTCATGCCCATATGCCAAACTGATGGAGTAAATTCCTTAATGTAGGTGTCATCTTCCCAGATTGGGGAAATTTGACAAAAACTAACCATCATAGAGACAGAGGTAATGGAGAAACAGGAAGCCAGAGAATGATTCAGGAGTCGGAAAGTTATGTTATTTCTTTGTGAGAGAAATACCTCTTGTAACTGCCTTATAGGTTTCACTTCTTTTATTAACTTTTTTTATATTTATGTGCATGAGTATATTGTCTGCATATAGGTAGCTGTGCCCATTTCGTGCAGTACCTGTGGAGGTCAGAAGATGGCATTGGATATCCTGAAACTGGAGCTACAGAAGGTTGTTAACCATCATGTTGGTGCTGCAAGAGCAGCCGGCACTCTTAATGGCGGAGCTATCTCTCCAACCCCAGATTTCACTTATTTATGATACAACCACCTTCTCAACAATATACCAAAGACCAGAACTCCAGGAGGAAATCCCTTCGAGAACAAACCACATACAAACCATTGTCCCTCATCCCAGAAAAATATTAGCTTACGTCTTTGGCACTATCTAGTTCAGGCTGTTTCAGTAACTGACTATGAAATTGAGAGAATCTATTCAGAGGTTTTGTTATGAATATGTTTGCAATTTTTTCTAATATATTTCCTTTTCCTAGTAAATATTGAGTAGCTTAATAATCAATGATAACTGTTATTAATTTTGTCTGACCTTTTATAATGTAAAAGTGCTGTATATAACTTGAGATGTTTCACTGAAACCAAAGAATGCTGTAGAAAGCCAAAAAAATTATTAAAACACCAAGGGATGGATATTTCACAGCAGCGGTTTTTGCTTTGTTAGCTGATATGTTTTTCAGAAGTTCATATTTTCTGATAAACGTTTGCCAACTCTCTTTTTTTGTTGTTCAAAATATACAATACAGTATATTTTATAAACCGACTTGAATTAAATTTTACCTGCAGAGATTGGGTTATAACTCATGATGGAATAATTACTGTTTCTTAATTCAAAACTTGAAAAGTTTATTTTTATAGAAGAAAGGTTCTTTTAAGAGACTGTTCAGTTCATGAATATGCACACATTTATAGTCAGTGGATGTTAAATCTTAAAATATTAAGTTGTCACTGACGAATTAGATTTTCTGCAGATAAAATAGCCTTGGGTCTTGAAATCTTCTTAAAACACACCCAGGTTTTGCATCATTAAAAATCATATTTTTCCAAGGTAGATTAATTTTCTCCCAAGTACAAAACTCTATCACTATTTAAAGAGAGAAAATGTGTGCTTTAAAACATTCTCATTTCTCTTCTATCCTTGGATCATTGAATCTTATTTTTATGAAATGCAGTCTTAACAATGTTCAGTATATCAAATACTAACAGCAATACAGATTACAGGCGATATTTTGCTTTAAATTGGATGTAGAATTATTATAAAAAACATAAACCAGAGAATTTGCAGCATTAATATAAGGAGAAGAGTTTTCATATGAATTGTTCATCATCTCATTCAATTACAGAGAATTCTGGAAATATTTATGAGACTTAAATTGTTATTGGAACCAGTAATTGGCATATTCATTATAGTAGTTTTGCTCTTCTGGTTGTTTCCCTTCATTTAAGGGAAGTTAGTGTTTATTCAAATTATATTTTTTATGATATATTTGTTTATAGAATATTTCTTGGGTATATATAATCAATGAGAAGTATTAGGCTGTGGGATACTTTATAGAACACCAAATACCTTTTTATTTAAATGCATACTTTACCAAACACTTAAACAATTACAATATATGCTTTAGTAGCATTATTTTAAAGTGAACTACATGGTTGGCCATCAAGAGGAGAAAAAAATGTTTATTATGGTGTTCACACCTCTGACTTGTCTCAGCAATCAGGAGTTCTTGACAAGATTCTCTGGATGGTGGCCATGGCTGTCATCCTGCCGACTCTGATCCTGATCCTTTTCATGTCTGGAGCATCAGCTTATCAAGAAACTCCAGGTGGGGAAAGTGGATTCTACTGGCAATAAAAGAAGTTGAATAAGAAGAGAAAGAAACTGTATATGAGGAACTATGGAAAGAACATATGGAAATAGAGAAAGAACCTTAAAAGAGCAACTTCAAGAACTGAGGTGGAGAAGAACCCTCTTACATGCCGGTGAGTGCCTCTGACATTTCTCAGTGCTCCCCCTGTGCGTCTCTTTCTACTAGCCTGAGGACTAGCCTGAAGAAGGGAAGCAGGGGCCTGGAGAAGCAATCAGGAGCTCACTGTGCATCCCCAACCATTCCCATTGCTGCTGGATCCTGTTTTACTGTCCTGGAATCTCCACAATTTTCAGTTAGTCCTGCAGTTTACTTCCCATGTGTTTCCTTACTTCAGGAGAGTTTAACCCATGATCACCAGAGGTCTGTCACGCATAGCAGCTCTCCCAAGAGTGATTATTTCTTGGATCCTGAATTCATTTGAAAGAAAACAGTACTGTCTAAGGTATTTACAATCTGGGAGATAGAGCAGATAGTTGAATCCCCTCACGGAGAAAAGTCAATAAGCTTCCTGGCCTGAACAGGGGCCCTCCTCCTGCCACGAGAACTCCGACACTACTCAGTCTTGGAGAAAAGCAAGTCAGAGGAAGAGAAGCGCACAGAATCCTGTTGCATCCTCATAGGGAATATATGCAGTTTTTTTCATTTATCTACTCAAACCATCAAAGGATACAGGCATCACCAGATATCTTGGATGAAGGCCTTTCCTCTTTAAGGAGAAATTGAAAATGAACACAACTTGAGACACAGTCACAAGAGATCATGTTCAGACTTCCAAACTGAGATGAAGAAAACATTCTAACATGCTAAGAAAGTTAGGGGGACTGAGAAATAACAAATGCAGACAGGACACAAGTGTTTCTTGTGCCCACAGTGGACAGTGCCATAGGCTTTGGACCCATGTTGTTAAAACAAACCTCTGGGGAAAATATTCTCCCTATGTCAGCTGCACACATCTCACAGGCTGCTACCAGACTGATTTTGAGGAACAACTGCTCTTTATCCTTTGCGGGTTGTTTGTCAGTGGTTGAAATCAGTTCATCTGGTTGAAGGAACACAATGAAGAGGTCCTGTACCATTCACTTTAATTCCTTAAGTGATTCATGGCTGGGGGAGTAAGAGGTGAAGCCTGTCTGGTGTTTAAAGCAGTGTTGCCTGGTTTCTAGCTAAAGAGAATCCCACAGAGTTTAACTTGTGTGTAAACAAGGAGGCAGATCTGGAGTACTCAAAAGTGTGGACTGTTCAGTTTTGGCTCATTTGCTAACATTCGTGGGTCTCTTGGAGCCCTAATTTTTCTCTCCTGTTTCCAAGAGACAAATGAGCCTCCTTTGTGAGCTGCCCAAGATCAAACAGCCTCCATGGAAATGGCTGCCACACAGGCGAATCGATTTCCGCCTTAGCTCTCAGGACCTCAGTAATGGCTAGAGGTCATGGGGCTCTGAGATCTCAGCACTGAGCTGAGACTTTCACAGGCGATGTGGTCCAGGACCCCTATATAGTTCATCCAGGAGAAGTGTTAAGACCCGGTCCTTCATAGGGGAGCATATCTGACATCCCTCAGAAGTTCACTTCTTGCTTTGTAAAGTCCAGGGCCAGGAAAGCTTCTTAGGAAAACACTACTGGAAGGTGGAGTGGGTAAAGGTCATAGTATGGGCCATTGGCGTTTATAGAGACAGTGCTGAAAGAAACAGGGAGGCCCTGTTAGTTCCTCAGCGGGGCATCTGATCCCTGGAGATGCTTGGAGCCATGTACCAGTGCCTGTCCTATAGGGGGAAGGTAATAATTTTGAAATACTGCCTTCACTGCCTGGCCATCTTCCTGGATTGTGAAGCTGGGGATGTTTTCTTCTACACATCGATCAGCGCCTACATGTCCCCATACGGCTTTTGCTGGGTCCCCGAGACCATTTTTCTGGCTGGGTTCTAATGACACTCCTCTCATCTGCCTGGCTTTCAACGGGGTGCAGGGAGTCACAGTGCCTGAGGGTAGTATGAACCTACATAGGACAGAGACCTAATGCCAACGATAGGACCAGTTTCCTGGTCTTAGAGCAGTGTAGGGAACCCATGGCACTCAGTTACCATTGCACAGCGCACCCTGGTGGAGAACACCCCTAAGGCCCCCAGGTCACATAGCAAACCCCTACTTGAGGCCCATGCTTCAGCAGATCATTTACTTCTAACTATAGGCTTGAGCCCAGTCTTCGGGAACTACTGCTATCACACAGGTCTCAGGAAAGAAAGAGTGAGGGAGGAGAGGAAGAGCAGAAAACTTGCAACTCCAACTTGAAACAAGGTTAAACCCAACACTCCAACTGCTATGGACTTAGGGTGAGGGCAGTAGGATGCATCAAGAAGTGAAAAGAAGGAGAACTAAAATGAAGGTCAGAGATGGTGGAAATGGACCAGAATGCTGGGAAGGGCAGAGTCTGAGGCTTAAACCCATCATGATAACTGTGTGGTAATAGAAGCTGATGGTCCATTTCTAGCCAATGCCCAAGATATCCAGATCACATGCTAAAGATTTATATATACATATATATATAGATATAGATTAGATATAGATATAGATGCAGCCCTGTACGTGGGATAAAAAGAATGAACAATAATGCAGTTTGGCTCAGTTATCTCTGCAAAATATTCATAGATAATGGAGTCTGGTTCACTACCCCACAATTCAGTGAGAAGAGCGGGAGACCTCTGGTCCTTGCTGAGCAGGTACATGTTGGGCCAAGTCAGAACAGCTCTGGTACTTGGCACACGAAGTTTCTTAGTCTCAGGATACCTTTGGACACTTTTCAATTATTGATCTTTTGTTCCTTTGGGTTAATAGCTATTGCGATTTTTTTTTTTTTGGCTTTTGTTTTTGAGATGTGCTCTCACTATGTAGCAAAAATTGGTATAGAATTCTTGATCTTCTTGCCCCTGTCTCTTGAGTACGGAGATTTTAGGGTTTTACCCACCAAGCCTAATAATGTCTGATGCTATTTAAGACATTTCTGATTGCAAGTAAATGTAAATCAACTATAGTATGTTTTATATGAACAATTTATAAAGCAAAATAGATTTTATTTAAAAGTGTAAAATTATCTTCAAAGTTTTTGAAACCATAGTGGCTAGCTTAATAAAAATTTTCTTTGAATCAAATACAGTTTTTTATATTTCATTTGAGAAGCAGATTAGAGTTTGTGGTTTAGGAATGGCTTATGAGTGATAAGTTCTTGTCAAAAATTGTAATAAAGCTTATTTCCAGGTCACAATTTGAGGTTAACTATGCTTGAAAAAAATCTCTAGAATTCAGTGTCTGTTTTGAAATGCTACAAAAGTCATCATGTTCCATTCAATTCTGCTGATTCAAATGGAGAATTATTTTCTCTTTGAGTAAAATTTAGACTGGAGGAAAACATAGAGCATTTATCCTCACTCAGTACAGGGAGAAGTTCAAACAGAAGCACTCTTGGTCTGTTAACTTTTTTTTTCCTTACTCAAATCAAATAATCCAGAGAAAGCTAACTTGCTATCAATATCTTTATCCAGAACATGTGAACATCTCATTGAGGCAACAGATGCTTGGTTATATTTAAAGAGTTGCTTAAGAAAGTTGCAACTTTGAAACGTTGATGAGTTTGTAGGGATTGGTGACATTGAAGCTATTAAAATGGATTTTTCCTTCATATGCACTTTTTCATTATATGTATGTATAAAAATGAAAAGGAACCCAAATGAAAATATCTTACCGAATTTTTTTCCTTTTATATTTTTGCTGTGTTTTTAGTAATATATCTTAAACTGACTGGCATTCATGCCTTTATGATGATAAACCTAAATGAACTGTCAGAATGCCAAATAATGCAATAGTGTTTATAACAGAATCTATGGGGCTGGAGAGATGGTTCCAGTGGTTAAGAACACTGGATGTTCTTTCAGAAGACCCAGTTCGAATCCCAGCACCCACATGGCAGCTAACAACTGTCCATAACTCCAGTCCCAGGAGATCTGACAGCCTTTTCTTACCTTCATGGGCATTGCACCGACATGGGTACACTTACCTACATGCAGACAATACATGCATAAAGATAAAATTTAAAAAAATTTATAACAGAATTTATATAAAAGTCTCTACTCATCATATATAATATTTAGGTGCATAATTGAAAAATGCATTTGAGTGTATGTATATTTCTTATACTTAGAATGACACAATATATATACCTACACATACCCTGCCTGTGCACATATGACTTGTTTTAGAAAGTACAATTAATGCTGGCCCATGTTGTTGTCTGGTAAAATACTGAAAATATTTCAAGAAGTAATGTATGCTACTTTCTTTATTTTTTGCACTGCATGCATGTAGAATTTTAAGCATTTTTAAGACACTTTCTACACATTAGTAACAATGTAGATCTGTCTTTGTAGATCTTTCTCTTTGTATTCCAGATAATCATAAAGAGAACATATTCAGATAACCACATATATAGTGAGGGACCACAGTACAGACTAAGTGAGGGATAAAGATATTTTCTTTCTCATTGAAGTGTGAGAAAAACCGATGGTTAAGAATTTCTGTGAATCTAAGTGGAGATAATCAAGCCTCCTATGTTCAAAGATGCATGGTTTGATGGGAACTATCAACACTGTGAATTTCATAAAACAAGTTCCAGGATTTTATTACCAAGAACTCCAGAGAAGACTATTCCTAAATAGAAAACTGAATAAGAGAAAGAAAAATGTGCTCATTAGAAATGTTCTAAACACTAACATTCTTAATAAAACTTATATTCTGATGATTTCATTTTAATTCTTTGATACCTAAAGAAAATGATGCAAACCCTTGTTAATTACAATCTTAGTTCTGCACCTGAAAACAGAGTGGTTGAAGTCAGAAATGAACTATATTCTTAATGTAGTGACCTTTGAGTTTGGGATAACACCCATGAGTTTTTAAGTAGGTCTACTAAATGGCCTTACTGAGCACATTATTTGCCCTAATTAGCATAAAATAATACAAGAAAATTTCACATCAAGGTAAATGCATGTTTAGTTTAAAAGATGTGCTTTAGTTAGATTCTCCAAAACTGTGAAATTTAAATACAAAAAAAACACTGAATTGATTCATCACAGACAGACAGACAAACACACACACACCACACACACACACACACACACACACACACACACACACACACACACATCTGGGTACAACATGGGTATACCTGTACTGCTGTTTGATTTATATGGTAAATGAATTAAAATTAGCTGTAACCATGAATTCAATAGTTAATATAATTGAAGTTAATAGTCTGTGATGGTTAGTTTTAATTGATAATACAATCAATAATCACATAGGAAAGCATTCCCAATGAAGAATTATCTAGATTCGTTGGTCTGTGGAGATACCTGCAAGGGTTGTTTTTTAATTGAGTTAATTGATGTGGAAAGACTAAAACCTAAATGTGGTGATTTTCTTCCATTCCATGGGCTGGCCCCATGAGAGAAAAGGAGAGAGCCATTTGAGAACCAGCAAGCATGACATGTTCATTCTCTCTCTGCTCCTGACCATGAATGTGACTAACTGCTTGAAGTCGAGTTTCTCCCTTGACTTCCCCACACTCGTCACCTGGTATCTGGAATTGTAAGCAGAATAAATCCTTTCTGCCTCAAAGTTGCTTTTGTCTGGGGATTTTATTACAACAATAAGAAAGGAATCTAGAATACAGTCTCAAGAAGTTTTAGGCAATTCTATAGATAATGAAACCATATGCTTTGAATATACTCTATCTAGACGTCACACTGGACAATCCAGGAATAAGTATGTGGTTCGCTATATTAAAGATTTTCCATGTGAAATTTTAAACTGTAGGTCCCTGAATTAATTAATTAAATCTTCCATAAACTTGACAGCATTGTTGAGTTCCTTCAGTGAAAAGATTTGCTATGAAAATCAAAACACAAACCGTGGAACTGGTGTCTATAGAGACAGGCCTTGGAAGCAACTGTGTGGTGAGCAGTTTCTCATATGCTGAAAATTTGTAGCAAATAATCAAAGAAACTGTAGTGCTTATTTCAAAATTGGAAATCAGAAAACAACCATTAGTGGCTCTATTGTAAAAGAAAATTCAGTGTCTAAAAGCAGGTTCAAAATAATCAGTCGCCTTTTCACTTGTCACTCCTAAATAAAAGAAGGAACTCTGCTCTTTTTTAAGTCATGCTCCAGGCAATAGACACAATTCAGAACAGTGAGGCTGGTGATTGGGGAAGCAAATCAGAGCAAAGCACAATGAGTGGAGGGTTTTCAAAAGGATTAGGAAAGGGCTAACGGAAATACTCACAATGATTTTGAATGTTATTCTAAAAAAAATAAAAGAAGAATGTATTGCTTCACTGCGGAGCCAAGGCTAGATATCTGTGCACCGAATGAAATTGAGAATGTAAGCTTCAGTAAACAGAGGTAGTCCACAAATTACTGTATATTACAATCCCAAATCCCCTGTAAATAACTCCCCGACTGCAGAGAAAACTACATTTCCTGTACAACATTTGCTTTGGAATAGGAATCAACATTTGGTGATAAATTTGTTTTTTGTCTTCATTTCAACGTCCTTAAGCCTGTTTCACAATGCCTTGAAGAACAAGTTGAAGGGAAGATAAGAATCTGTTTTAACTCATGGTTTCAGAGCTTCCATTCCCTTTGGGTGGGAGTGCATGACACCACAGAGCAACTCACCTCCAGAGATGGGGGGGAGGGGGAGAGAGAGAGAGAGAGAGAGAGAGAGAGAGAGAGAGAGAGAGAGAGAGAGAAAACAGTGCTTGTACTACCAGGTTTCCCTTGTCCATTCCTCATTCCATTGATACCTCCATTCTATGGTATTGTGTGACCCACTGGAGGGTCACACAACCCATCTTAATTAACAGTCAGCCTCTAGAAACATTCTCTCAGCCACACCCAGATGTGTGTTTTGCTAATCCAGGCACTGTTCAGTGGAATTAAAATGGTAAGGAGATTAACCAGGACAGGTCTATGAACTGGTTTGGTTTTCTTCCTTGCTGACTGTTGTACTTTACTTATTTACAACGTAGTTAAGATTATCTAGTCTGGATTTTGATAATGATATGTGTAGATAATGTAATTTGTTGGAGAACTAGATCCCTATATTCTGGTAATCACATTTACATTGATTAGAAGGAAATATCTTCCTTCCTTTACATAGTGCATAAAATGAGTATCTTAAGCATCAGATAGGCATTTGAAAGGCTCTCTTGCTCAATAGATTCTGTTTGATGCCCCAGAATGTTAAATAAATTAATCGAAACATTTCCATTTCTTCTGATAGTACATATTTCAATTTATTCTGCTCTTTTCTTTCCAATGTAAAAATGTATGATCTCAAAATCTTTCATTTCAGGTTCCTCCTTCACTCTCTAAATGCATATTCAAGCATTAAATCAACATAAAGTATTATCTATGTAGCTTATGCTAATCTAAACACTCTTGTCATAACTTAACAAATGTTCACACTAGCTACTATTCAATCTGTTTTCTTACCATGATCTCCATCTTCATATACAATCCCTTCAGTTTAAGACTATCTTCATCTTCTTTGACAGAAATGTTCTTTTAAAGCTAACAATTCTCAGTTCAACTGCCCAATACTTTTGATCCAAACTATTTTTTCACATTAAAAATTTACATTTGTTTGTGTGTTCATTTAATTAATATATAGCTCTCCCACTTAAAGTTTGAGTATTACCTAATTTATGCAACATGTGAAATAGTTTGTTAAAATTCAAGCAGGCCAATCAGTTCCAAACATAAAGCAATGTATGACACTTTCGCTACGTATGGTCACCATTAAATCCACTAAGTCCATTCTGATGTAAGAGGGATTATTATAGGTCACTAGGGATACATTAGTGCACTGATTAAGCAAATATCAAGCTTACACATCAGTGAATACTGCAGAAAACCAATTTATATATGTATATATTTATGCACACTATACACACACACATACACACACACATATATGTATACCTAATTTATCGAGAGAAAAACAAAACTAGGACAAAGACAGTAGCAGAACAAATAATTAGACTATGAAATATCTGGAAATCTTTTATGAGCTGGAGCTATCTGGGCAAAGACAGAAGGTGCTGAGAACAAGCACTTATATTTTTTAAATTGAGGTATTGGAATCTTGCTGCTGACCAGACATGACCAGAACTCCATTACCATCATTTCTACTCAGGCACTGAGGTTCCACTGAAAAAATCAGTCACAAAGCCAAATTTAATTTCCACGATCAGAATAGCATAGAACTCAGAAACTATTTTGGTGGGAGCATTTATAAGTTTCTATATGAAGAAGGATAATTTGTGGATTGACAGCTAGAATTTCTGCTCAGCAAATCTCAGTTTCAAGCTCAACTTCATGGATTCTTTTTCATGTTGGAACAAAGGTGATCCCATATTTGATTGTTGGGTGATGATAGTTTTGGAAGGAAGACGGTGATAAATCTGGCAAAGCAAATGGTCCGCTGTATGAGTTTTGAAGTTCTAAATATTTTATCAATTTTCCGGAGAATAAACCTACTCAGGGCTGTGCGATCTTTGCATTCTTTGTCATTCTATCAAAAGAACCACATGATCTGCTGGACACAGGACAATCAATGCTCCCCAGACATTATGAAAGGTGCTTCAAGGCTGTCCAGGTCTCTGAAGACAAACACGCATTGCATCTGCAGTATTTGTTTCAACACATGGCTCTGATTCCACTCTCCTAAATGTACAGCTTGATTAGGGACTCATCCTCAGATAACATGCAATATGAAGAACACACATTTGAGGCAGAGCATGTGCTTTGTCTAAGATGATGCTTATTTCCTCAGCAGAGTGAAAACATAATGTTCAGTAAATACATATTTTGTAGTCATGATAAACATTTACATGTACCTGCTTGCAATGAGAGAACATATCGTTCTCCTTTTCTCCTTGAGTTGTCTGTCACAGTATTTTTATGAATTCAAAACCCCAAATCCTAGTCATTGGGACTGGAGTGATGGTTCAGTGCTTAAGATCACTGTCTCTTCTTGCACAGGACTGGGACTCATTTCCCAGTACCTACATGGAGCTTAACAACCATTCTTAACTCCAATTCCAGGGAATCCTAGGCCCTCTTCTGGTCACCATGGGCATCACATGTCAGTGGTGAACTTACTTAAATCCAGGCAAAACACTCATATACATAAACAATAATAAAGCCAAAAAGTTAAAAAAAAAATCCTAGCTACAAATTGACAAAAGAAAATTAGGAAAGCATCTTCTTAACAATAAAAATGTGTACAAAGTATGCTTATATGAGGGCACTGTTATCAGTTAAGTGCACTATGGAGAAAATAATAATGAAGGGACAGCGGTTACTGAAACAAAGAATTTTGAAACATTGTTATCATCCTGGGATACACCATACCTTCTCAATCTTTATTAGCCCTTAACAAATCAGAAACAGAAATAGAAGTATTGATTGGCCACCCAATTAATTACATTTTATTTGTGCTCATATGTTTATGTGTGTCTGTGTGTATACACATATGCACACATGCAGTAAACACACACACACATACACATAACTAAAAATAAAATGTAATAAAATTTATTATTTTCTCTATATTGCTCTTTGTCACTACAATAAAATTGTAAACTTTAAGATTTAACATGCAGAAGCACTTAACCTCTTCATAGTAGCTCCAGATTCTTTTTATTCTAATAGTGAACTGAGAATAAAACATAAAATTTCACCTTAGCAACCCTACAGAAATAATACATAAAGGAACCTAGTTGTGCAAAAGAATCTTGGCAATTGCTTTTAAAAAATCATAAATATTTGGCTCAGTAAAAAAATAAAGCAGTGTGTTGGTGTGTGTGTGTGTGTGTGTGTGTGTGTTGTAACAATTTGTTTCTCTAGATAGCTAACATCAAATTCTACTTTTGCTTTTTCCTAATTGCATACATTCAGAAGTTATGTAAATATCATAAGTCCCATTTTCTTTGTGGGTTAAATTAGAATAAAAATACTTATTTCAAAGTGTTATTATGAGAATTAAAAGAGCTAATGAATTCTATAAGTCCTTGTAGAATCTGTCACATAGTAGTGTGTAAATACCATGAAAAAAATAAGTATGATATCACAAACATCAACAGGAAGAGTAACATTATACAAGTATATAAAAGTAAATATTTCCTGGATAATTTGGAAAAATATAAATTGTTCATATTAAGATGAAGACATTGCACCAGTTTGTACATGACTCTTGTGTGTAGCATTAATCAAAATATTCATCTTTAAGAGTCAAGACTTTCTATAAAATACCAACAATACTGAATTTTTTGAACTTCTGGAATACAATATATAAAACGTTTATATATTATCCAGGCATGGTAATGCATGCCTTTAATCCAAGCACTCAGGAAGCAGAGGTAAGAGGATCTTTGTGAGATCAAGGCCAACATCGTGTACATAGTGAATTCCAGGCAGCTCTGCCTACAGGGAGACTCTTTCTTAAATAAAGCCAATTCACACACACACACACACACGCATATGATCATTATGTCCAACTTTATGTGAGGACAGTTCATTTGCTTAGATTTTCCCATGGATCTCTGAGCAGTGCACACCTCAGCAGATTTTTTTACCTTCCTTTCGTGGCAGAAGTAAAACCTGCCTCAGTAGGTTACAATAAAAAATATAAAATTATGAATCAAAGAAAGATATAAGTAGAGAATATGAATTAATTATCTCAAGTCTTGTTATTATATGTGACTTAAACCCCACACTTGTCTTTGATAATTATGTGAATAAATACACATCCCATAGGAAGTTGGAATCCTTCACATGCCAAAAACTGCTGTAGGATGTTCAGTACAATATTACCTTCACTAGGGGAACCTGCCTTCACTAAAACACATATATAACTACAGGACATAATGCTTACTATTTTTAAATAACTTTGCCACAAAAATATTGTATTAACTTATCAACATGTGAGTTTTTAAAAAATAAATAATTTATTGAGAATTTCATACATGTATATAAGGCATTTTGATCAAATCCATGCCCACTCCCTCCCCTCCAACTTAAACCCATATCTCCCCATCACTTTTTTCTGATAACTTCATGTACTCTTTCTTCTTCTTTGATTTATTTTTATGGGGCTTTTGACAACTCTGATGTTTCCCCCTCTGAAGAGGTAACCCTAAAATTAGTTTTTTAAAAAGTCAAATAGTAAACATAGGGCCAGTAAGACGGCTTAGTATAGAAACACACTTGTCACCAAGTCTAACAACCTGAATTTGATCTCTGGGACCCACATGGAAGAAAGAGATAATCTATTTTCTCAAGCTGTCCTCTGACCTCCATACATGTTTCTCAGTTTGTACAGAAATGCAAATATCAAAGCACAAAATTAAAATAAAATGTTTTAAAATTTTGACAATTTTGCTAGCAAGGGTAAGAAGTGAAAAGAGAAAATTGTTGTATGTAGATTAGAAAACAGAAAGTATCTGTCATGTAGGATGAACAACAATGTGGATTTTATTATATATGATACAAAGACTACAGAAAATCTGCAACTTAGCTTCAGTTGTCAGATTCACACAGCCCAGAGTTATCAACGGGCTAATTACCTGGAATAGATATGTCTGTGTGTCATTTTCTTATGATTCTTATGATTGATAATTTATGGAGGAGGGCCCAGCTCATTGTGGATGGTGCTATCGCTAAGCAGGAGGGTCCTGTGCTATATAAGAAAGTTAGATGAGCAGAAACTATGGAGCAAGACAATAAGTAGCACCTGGCCATGGTTTCTGATTGAGTTCTTTCTCATCTATCAAGAATGTCCTGTGGGGTACTGTCTACATTTTACTCAGTTTCAGAGTTTCAGGTTTCATATTGAGGTCTTTGATCCTTTTGAAGATGACTTTTCTGCAGAATGAAATATAAGGGTCCAATTTTATTCTTCTACAGGTGGAAATCCGGTTTTGCCAGCTCTATTTGTTGAAGATGTTGTCTTTCCTCCAGCTTGTGTTCTTGGCACTTTGTCAAATATTAGGTGGCTGAAATTGCATGTGATTATGTTTGGATCTTCTATTATGTTTCATTGATCAGCATATGTGTTTTGTACCAGTACCATGCTGTTTTCGTGAATACGTCTCTGTAACATAGTTTGAGATCTGGTATGGTGATCCCCCCAGCATTGTTTTCTGTGCTCAGCATAGGCACTACCTTAGGGTGAAAGGATGGAAAAAAATATTCAAAGCAAATGGAACCAAGAAACAAACAGGTGTTGTAATTCTAATATCTGACAAAATATACTCCAAATTAAAGTTAATCAGAAAAGATAAAAAGGGTCATTTCATTTTAATCAAAGAAAAAATAGAGAATACCAATGCATCCTTTCCACCAGCAATGCTTCCTCGTGCAACAGAATGTGATGAACACATTAAGCTACAACTGCCCAAGGTGTAGCCAATAACAGCCTGCAAAGTATATGCCCCTGGATAGGACTCTAGAACCATTGGGGAAGAGGGGGCAAAAATATTTTAAGAGTCAGCAAGGTTGGTGTATGAACATAAAGCAACAGACACTTTCAAGCCTCTGGGAACTTGCCCATATGAACTTGCAGCAGTGGTGGCAGCATTCACAAGACCCTTGCTGATTCAATCAAACAAAAGCCCAGTGCAGAACTGGGAAAATGAGCAGTAGGCCCCAACCTTGACCCAAGAACTTTGGCAACTGATTACTGCTGGGTGAGAGAGTTGATTTTCTTTAAGGGAGTGGCTCTGGATAGGCTGGCTTGACATCCTTGGATGAACTTGGATCGGCACTGGGGGATATCTGGGTACCAAATCTTGACTGAATAGACCTTAATTTATATGACAGAATGCATGAAATCCAGTGGTGGGGATATGGGGAGTGCAGATGGGGATCAGATCAAAATATGATTAAGATTTATTGCATGAAACGCACAAAAACTGAATAAACAATATACGTTAAAAGAAAGGACTGTGACCCAGAAGTATGAGCCTAATTTACCCGTTCATCCCCAAGATACTTTCGGTTATTACAGCAACAGAAAAGTAAACTAGGGCAGTAATAAAGTTTTATTGTATTATAGCTCTTGCTAACACAGTGGATTTTATCTGTTCTTGCCACAAAAACAAAATGATGGGCACAACAGGAGGTTTTTGGTATTTTAACTTATTCTATCATCTAGATGCATTCTTTAACATCATCTTGCGTATTTCACACATAATGAATTCTTTAAATGATGAAACATATTAAGAAATTATGTACAGAAATATAGTATTTTTATATCAATAAAAAAACTGATCAAGATTTTCCAGCATGATTTTCTACTTAAATAGTTATATTTGCCTACACTTCCTAGAAAGGTTAACCTATTTATATAAATACCAAGTTCTCCACTTAACCATCACAATTTTTTATTATGGTATTAGAGAAAGGGGGCTAATATTGAAAATAATTTTAGCAATTCAATGTACGATTCAAATTTCTGTATTTAAATAAACTTTGTCAACCCTGGAGATGGGCATTTACCAAAAATATAGCAAGCAATATATTATCTATCTTTATTAAGACATATATTCTTCCCCCCAAAAGGACATGGATTGGGTAGATACGGCAAAGGCAGTAAGGAAAAATGGAATGAGCAATGAGAAAAACACTTATTAGTTAAACTACACTAAAATGTATATCCAAATTTCAGTAGCAACATCAACAAAATGTGCTGCTTTTCCACACTATAGTCATAAAAGAGATTAACACTACAAAGTCATGTGTGGTCCTAGGAACTGCCTTGTTCCAGCTACAATATAAGTTTCTCAGCAAACTGTCATTCTTAGCACTTGCTTTTAAAGATTTATTTTTTATTTAGGTTGATGTGTGTATATCCTTCTGCAGGTATGTGTCAATGTATTTGGGTACCTGTGGAGCATGAAGAGGGAGTCAGCTGAGCTGGAGCTGGTGGCTGTGAATCTCTGAGCATGGATGCTGGGAATTGATCTCCAGTTCTCTGCAAGAGCACTAAGTGCTCTTAACTCTAGACCCACCTCTTCAACCCTTTCTTACCTTTAAATTATGCATAATCCATAGCTATTGTCTGTCACATGTTAGACACTTGATTCCTCCTTGAATGGATACACAAATGAATTAAAATGGAATAAAAAATAGAAACAAAGATAAAAATATGAAAATATTGAAATGGGAAGCAGCAAGGAAAGATTCATAATAGCCTTAGGTTTTAAATCACTCAAATATTTGAAGACATTAATATTTCCATGTAAAACCTTCTTGATAGACCAAGTGAATATATTGAAATATTTCAAATCTGACAGGCAAGATTGATAGAACAAGTTCATTCTAAAAGTGATGACAGAAAATAATGCCTTTATATTAGTAATTACATGTGCATAGTGATAAGTGAACAAAGACATTATAACACAAAGCCATTCAGAATTTGTCAAATGGCATCTCTGGAGCAAGAGGCTATATCTTGACATCTAGTGGAATACGTGCTTTTGAAATATGCATTGTTTGTATTAAATTGTTATTGTAAACATTGACTTGGTTGTAAAAATTTTAATTCTACATATATCTATGTTCCATAATGAGTTCAGCTATTATTACTCTCTTTCAGAAAATTACATTAATACTTCTCTTTTCTTATTTTTACTTTATTTGTATTAAAGGGAAAGTGTTCAAGAGAGGATGGTAGAAGGTGACAGGTGTTATTAAGGAGGATATGGGGAAAAGGAAGGATATTTCTGTGGAGGGAGTAGGGAGGATTTTATGGAGGGAGTAGGGAGAGATAATGCTTAGGAAAAACCAGAGAGAAATGTAATAGTTTAAAGTCCTGGTGAAAAATATGTATACAATAAATATAGGAGTGCCTGTGCAGAGCTGAAAGCTTTATAATAAAAACCACAGTGCTAGGCAGGAAAAAAAAAAAAAACTCCCTTCAAGTTGTTGATCAAGGTAATTCAAGAGACTCCCAAAATAACACAGGGTATTGCCAAAGCCCTTGATTGAAATTGAAGATAAGACAATCAAATTGAGGAAGGACATGTAAACCCACACTTGTACAGCCTCCTGGCTTTTCACAGGGACCAAATGTACACATTGAGAAAAGACCTCATCAACAAATGATGTTGGTTAAACTGGATAACTGTATAAACCAAATAGAAGAGTGAAACTCGATGCTTATCTCTCACCATGCAGAAAACTCAACTGCAAATGGATCAAGGGTGTCAACAAAGGCCTAACACCCTGAATATGGTAGAAGAGAAATTAAGGACAAATTAGAAATATGCTTTTAACTAAGAGAATATGCTTCAACTTACAGATGTAAGAAAGGACATTCTGAAGAAAAACTTACTTTCTAAAATATTTTGTTGAAATAAGCATATGATGGAATAGAGTTATTTCCAAAAATATACTCCATATTTATTTGTGTGTATAAATGCATACATACAGGCAGATAGATAGATGATAGATAGATGATAGATAGATAGATAAATAGATAGATAGATAGATAGATAGATGGTAGATAGATGATTGATGATAGATAGATGATAGATAAATAGATAGATGATAGATAGAGATAGATAGATCAATGTTAGATAGATGATACTTAGATTATAGATAGATTTGTGTGAATGTATATGTAACTGTAAAGTCTATTTTTTAATTAAATATCATTGCTTTTACAATGTTGATTTATTATTACTGAGAAAAGCTTCAGTTATACAGCATATCCTTCTGATTGCAAATCCTTTATAAGGGACAACTTCCCAATTTATCTGCATCTTCAGGTGCTCTGACAAGAACAGCTTGCAAAATATCAGGGTGTGAAAAACTGTAGTCCATGGACAAAAATCCTAAGGACAGAGAAAGAATTCCAAAAGATTCAGGTCAAGCATATGATTTGTTTCTCAGCTGCAATTACATGACAGGACATCCCTGAGCATTCTCTATAAAATGGCAAATCCGATTCACTGATCCCCCTGGGTTGCAGTCTTTCTGCACCTCTTCTGCTCTAATGTCACTTTAACTCATTTATGATAAGTGTTGTGATTTTATATTAATGAGATATTTTAGATGTAACAAACAACTGTGTTTGTCTCAGTTGTTGAATGCACCAAGATGTAATTCAATTGATAGATGAGTGAATCCCATACCCCAATACTGCTGACTCAGTTCAAAGATCATCTGCACTTCAAATATAGTATAACAAAATGATAATGATTCTGAAAAATGTTCCCAGATGTATCATTTGTGAACACTGGCTACAGTCTGAATCTTTTCACCGATGGGCTCCCCTTTTTTAGAGACATGCACAGAGATGCCAGAAGATCAATCATTCTGAAATCATACTATTTCTGTTCATCCGTAGTTGATTGAACCACAGAATGAGTCCTATGAGAACCCACAAATGTTCCTTAAGCTATAAAACCATACCATAAATACTACTGTTATACAAGAACGATAGTTTGTCTTCAACTTCTAATTGGCTGAAGTGCAGTTTCACAAACCCTTTTGAAAACATCTTTCAGTGAATGATCATAAATTAAGCACCCCAAACAAGCCCATCACCACAGAGCTATTTCTCCAAATGATAATGTTTCATTTTACAAAACAGAACTAGCACAACTTATTGTGTTGGGGAGAGTCCTTGCATTGCAAGGCTTGCAATCAATTATAATGCTCACCATGCAAGTAGAGAAAATCCCCCATTTTAGAGCAAGGGGAAGCAGCCGTGCAGCTGAGCCCTGGCTGTTTGGATGAGAATAAGTTAATCTTCTTCTACCCTGTCTGTTTATCTAATTGTTTTTGTTTTCTTGTTTTGTTTTGTTTTGGAGAAGGGGTCATCCAGTTGCCCCAGCTGGCCTGGGACTCACTATGTAGACCAGACTGGCCTCAATCTCACGTAGTAGATCGTAGATCAATTTGCCTTTGCCTCCTGAGTGCTGGGATTAAAGGCCTGCACCTATATGCCTTGCTTTATTTACATATTACAACGATAAACCCTGATGCAAGCAAATGCAAATATAAAAGGAAAGGTGGCTAAGGACATGGAATCACCCCAGAGAGCATAGAAATGCAACCAAATGAAGAATCCTTGCACCTTTCTCTTTCCTTCATTTTTAATTTAACAAAAAATACAGATTTATACATTTTCCACAGAAATATATTTGATTCTTATGAGTTAAATGAATATGCAGCAAGAGTTTAGTATTAACATAATTATGCATTTATCACTGGCTTTCATTGAAGAAATTCATGTTGTTTTTGGTTTTAAGTTTTTTTTTATTTCTGTGTCACAAGGTTTCTTGGGAACACTAGTCATATAGAAGAATAAAAATATAAAAATGTAGAGTGAAAGGCTCAATAAAAGTTTACACATACTTAATAAGAGCTTAGGTAAACACAATTTTACAATGTAAATCTGTAACATATATTTAAAAATAATTTGGGGGAGTTGGGACAATCATATAATTTATCTTACAATTGGACATTTAATGACTAAAAATAACCATCCACGTTTTATTTCTAGTATTTAGGCTAAGTTTCTGAATTTAATCCTTTACAAAAGGGCAAGGGGCAATTATTAAATATATCAGTGAGCTGGAGGTAATAGTGGTGGTGTTAGTCATGTTCTCTCTGGGGTCCTTCTGCTCTACTAGATGGAAATTACAAATAGACAGAGAGCAGCTTTTCTAGCTGGGGCCCCATGAGCTCTGTGTGAACAGCTCCAAAGATGCCAGCTGTGTGTCAGGAGATTAGAGATTAGAGATTCAGGATTTTGGAACCAGAGCCTTAGGGCTTTAGATGCTCAAGTAAGAGGTTTCCACTGTGGTTTCTGATCTCAACGATTGCAGCACCTATCAGCTTGTAGAATCTTTGGCCCTAAGGAGCAGCTAGCTAAAGCAATAGTCAGGTGTAGTAAGTGCCAGTGAGTGTTGCCACCCCAGGTATCTGGATCCTGGGGATTTACAATGCCCCATGTTGTAGCTCTTGAGCCTAGAGTACCAGCCTTTTGTTGACTACTGTTGAAGACCTGAGCCTCAACTCCATCCTTGGAGTTCAAGGCTTGGTGCTTCCTTGGATCTCTCAATAACCATGCCCTGCAGATCACCATTTTCCATCATCTCTGGCACTTCTACTTTCTGCCATGAGTGGCCCAGGTCATCACTGAAGTCTCCAGCTGTTCTTTTGTCCTTCCAGTTCCTGCCATTTCTACTGTCACCACCACGCTTTGCTGCCATTGCTACTGGCTCCTCTTCATGTTCCCAGATCAGCCCTCTCTTGCTATAGTAAAGATTGTAAGGCAAGGAAAGCCCACATTGGAGAAGCCTATTAATGGAGGTAATAGAGAAAGATCTGTGTCCCTCTCACTGACTACATAGTAAAGTGAGCACCCTGGTTAGACAGCCAAGAGGTTATACAGCATGGTTACTATGCCAACCAAAGTTTGTATCTGTACCAGTCACAGCAAAGGTTCCTGTTTCCTCTAACATACATTGCATGAGGATGAACCAGAAGTCATGCACCACAGGAATCACCTGATTCTTGCTGAGTTACTGAGGAGGCACTTCTCCCATCCTGAGTGAGAATATCTAAACGGTCTTTTAAAGTTTACTGAAGATTTTCTTGTTCACAGTGCTGCCTTCCCAAGCCAGAGCAGTCTGTCTGGAGGATTGTAATAGCAGTAAGGATTACTGTAACAGGAGTCACGAATTCAATTGTAGTAGTCTTTGCAGCCTGGAGTGTTCTCAGAGTGATGGTACAGTGTTCTAAATGTCCAGTCTGCTGTGAATGCTGTGGATGGTTTTTCAGAGAACAAATTATTTGTCTTACAGTTTACCACCCATATTGCTGGCATTAGGGAAGGTTTATCTGCTGCTATTCAAAGTCCTGAACTTTTCACTTCTGGCACTTTAGTTTATTCTCAGAACAATATAAAGAATGACATAAGCAAAATGCATTATAGGGTGCTTATAATAAAGACTTAAAAAAAGTCAACACAGAATTTATATTTTAGCAACCTTTAATAATGCTTAGACCTCAGACTAAAGGAGACCTGTGCCTTGGTTACACAACACTTTTTGACTGGCATTACTTCCAATTACAGGCTGAGCTTGTACTGTGATATTGAGTCTAGTGCTACTGGAGAAAGTACCACTCTCTTCAGCATTACCCCAATCTTTGGCAACAGTGTATTTATCAAGACCCCATTCTCTGGAAGGTAGCAAAGGGTGGTGCTGATAGAGGTCTAGATATCCCAGCTGACAGAATAAGGGATAGCTGTGTTGCTAAAGATGGAGAAAGGCTTATGCACACAGTACTGTGGTCTCTTTTGCTGACTGTAAGCTGAGTTGTGCCTGAGGCTTAAAGCTATAGGTTTCTGATCAGTCTGTGGGAAGAGATTCTGCCCTAGGCTCATCTCAAAGGTACCAGTGATGGAGTTCTCTGACACTAGAGTTAGGTAAAAAGGTTCAGTTTTTGATCTCTAATGTAATAAGAATCATATTGTCCCTTTTTACAAACTGTCATACTAGACACAGCATGCCCAGCAATGAGCTCTGAATCGAACTCTTATATCTACTATAATGACTTGCTCACTAGTGGACAGCTTCTTGCACTGTACTCTGCAGTCCAATGTTGGAGATGCAGTGTTGGTGGAAACCTGCCACCTGATTTACATGAGTATCAGCAAGCCCATCTAAGGTTCATCTCTGGGCTAGTTGGAGCTCTGGTCTAAACTGCAGCAAGTCGTATTCATTTTTGAGTTTAGGGCCTTGACTTAATTTCTTCTTGCTCCTCTAAGTGACTGAATTCTTTCTTTATAGAGCACATCTTGGAGTTAGAGAAGGGACAATATGGACAGCTTTCCTCAATGTATCGTTTCTTAATATTTTATAATGAATATAATATGCCTCTCACCTGCTTTTCTTTTGTAAAGACAGCTTGGTATGTGAAGAGCTGTGAAAAACTGTCTATGTGTAGAAAGAAAATTGCCAGAGAATCTTCTTCAGATGCTGTCTTCCATTGTTCCTGTCCTTATAGTTTCAATTTTAATTTTCCTAACAGCCAGTGATATTATGCTTTTTCAACTTTATTTAATCTACATTTATTTTCAACATAAATCATATTTGGTCTATTTTTAAAGCTCAAGGACAATTATGTTAGAATTTAATAAAAAAAAAATTCCATGGCAAGCAAACTGTGAATCTCAGCAGCTGCCCATAGGAGGAGAATGGAGAAAAGAAAAAAAAGAACAGCCATGTCCTTTGAGTTAGGCCAACATGGAGGTCAGCCACAGAGTGTAGACAGCCATACAGCAGGGTGGGGAACTTTAGAAAAGAATAAACAGTCCAAAGTGCTACAGAAACATGATGGAGCAGAGATAAAAAGAAAAGGAAAATTTATATTCATCTGAGTAATTGAGAAAAGAGGGCAGACTTATGAAACAGCTCTGTAAGAGGCTGTGCAAGGGATGGGAATGCTGTGGAGGAAAAGTGCATTGCTCATTAATGTGATAATTACTGTGTCTACCTCTTTGGCATGGCTTAAGGTGAAGCACCTTCCTAGAGCTGGCTCCTTTTTCCTGAAGGAGTATCTGCACTGTCACACCCAATAACCTTACTTATGAAGAATGATGAGGGCATTAGAAATTGGATAGGCACTATAGGGTTAAAAAAAATACCTAAAAGGAAATACCCAGTTTCTTCCTTGGTTAAAAACAGGAAACATCTTTGGGCATCTTGGAAGACTTGTTCTTGCTGGATACCAGAGATGCCAGATATACTGAAAACTCGGATACCTGATGTCTTGCCCAAATGACTTAGGGTTACCTCTTCAGAGGGGTATTTTAAAGTAGCAATAAAGGCTCCTTAAAGGAAAAATTCATTCTGGATAAGAGAAAAGAATCTCTGGCCTGGGTGGAAACCTCACATTCCAGTTGGGCAGATCAATCATTTGGCTCATTAATGTACATTAATATATTATTTATTTTTTTATTTTCAAATTTTATTTTCAAGTTTTTTTAGAAGCATTTCATTACAGCTTTAACATTCCAGAGTAAGGATACACCTCTTTCAAAGGTAGCTGTAAATTTTTAGGTTCACAGACATATTTATTTATTTTTATATTGTGTGTATAAATATTTGCTTGCAATGACTGCAGAGTCCAGAGAAGGGTTTTGAATGCCTTGGAATTGGAGTTATGGACAGTTTTCAGCCGCCATGTGGGTACTGGGAACCAAACTAGGATGCTTTGAAAAACAGGCAGTGCTTTTAACTGCCCACTCGTCTGGCCAATCCCTCACATAATTTTGTAACTGAGTTTTTCTCTTATTGTTGATTTGAGAAACTTTTGCATATCATGAAGAAAGCATTTATATAGATTTTTATATGAAAATATTTTCCTCAATTCTGTCATATTTTTTTAAGTTTATTATCTCTGCACATAAGGCTCATGGTAGAGAAAAAGTTAATGTGTCTCTCTACTCTCACCAGTATTTCTTCCTTACACAATAGAATGGGATGAATTCAGAAGGCCACAACTGGCCAAGTTTTAAAGAGGCTGCAGAGTGTATAGCCTTGGATGGGACTCCTATATTAAATCTCACCGACCCCCGACTCAGAGACTATCATGGAAGAGGGGCGCGGAAAGATTGTAAGAGCCAGGGCTGCTTCACAAACACAGGGAAGCAGAGGCTTTCAAGCCACTGGAACTTACACATGCGAACTTGTGGCAATGGCGGCATCGGGCACAGGATCCAGGACAACTCAATTAAACAAGGGGGGTGGCGGGAATGAATGGCGGGCCAGCTCTAGACTGAGAGCTGCTTGGAGACTGATTGATGCTGGATGAGGAAGAGTATGCCTTACATATGATCTCTAGATAAGCTGACTAGACTCCAGTGAACAAATTCACACTGAAGGAAATCTGGGTACAAGTAGTTGACTGGATGGGACTTAACATGTATGGCAAATACATGCGATCCGGTAGGGGCATGGGGGGAAATGGATGGGGGAGGGGGGCTAAATTTGACTAAGAACTGTTGTATAAGATTACAAAAGTGCAATATACATTTTTTTAAAAAGTTTTTGTACAACATTTCATGCAACAGTTCTTAATCAAATTTAGACCTACTTCCCTGATTCATGCACACATGCATACCTTCCCCGCTCTGGACCTCATGCATCCCACTATACCTATTAAACCCTATCCAGTCAAACATTTGAATTCAGATGTCCTTCGGTGCAAATCCATCCACTAGACTCTAGTCCTCCCATATGGAGATTCTAAGTAAGGTTCACTAGTCGTCACCCAGCAGTAATCAATGTTCAACAGTTCCCAACCTAGAGCCAATCCACAGTTAATTTTCCTTGCTCCACTCTGGGCCATTGTCTGATTGACTAGGCATGGCTCCTGTTCTCAGTGCCACCACTGCCATAAGTTCACATTTGCAAGTTTCCAGTGGCCTGAAATCCTATGCTTCCCTATAATCAACCAACCCTCATTCTTACCATAATTCCTCCTCCTCTCCTGCAATGGTCCCTTAGCCATGGGTAGGTGAGGTTTAATATAGGAGTCCCATCCAGGGACACACACTCTGCATTCTCATAGTTGTTGCCTTCTTTGTGTATCACACTCCGTTGTAAAAAGAAGCTTCATTGTTGAGAATTGAGAGATGTACCAGCTTTCTTTCCATCTCCCATTCTACTAGGTTCTATGAGCCTTAGATGTAGAACTTCCACTGTACATATGTCACCTAAGGCTGGGCATCTCTCAGAGGTAAAACCTCGGTGTGAGAACAGTTCTGGAACTCTGAAGTTGCCTCCATCTGTTGTAAAAAGAAGCTTTTTGATGAGTGGTGTACGATACACATGTCTGTAAATATAAAGGTCTATATTTAGCATAGAGTAAGAAATTGCATTTTTCTAAAGATATGATATAAATAGGGCTTTCTCTAGCCATCTATAACCTCTTCAGCCATGTGGATTTGGCTTTTACAGTGTCACCCTTGAGCTCACTCCCATTGAGAGGGCTTTATGTCCAATGATATAACTGTTGATTATGCCCCAGAGAACAGTGCCAGTACTGCACCAATAGAAGTAGTTTTCTGTGTCAGTCACTATGGCTATTAGGCTTTAGGCCTGAGTTGGACCATTTATAATTTACTCCCTTAGCAGCTTGGATAGTATCCTTTAGAACTATGAGAGCTAATCTTCAGGCTTTCTGGTCCTTTATCCAACATACGTACTGTCTTCAGAAGTAGGGTCTTTTTTTTCCAGCTCTTGGAGATAACCAAGACTTCTAGCAATAGCCTCTATTATTTTGGAAGTGTCTTGGACTACTCTGACCAGTCATTGAAAGGTAAGTCTCTCCTGCCTGCACTGTGTTCCTTACCATACAGCCCCCAGGTATACATATGCACTGAAGTTTGGACATGGTATGTGCATTCCTCAGAGGGTTCCAGAGCCAACACATTTCCCTCTGGCTTTCCTAGGCCCCCAAGGTTCATTTATTTTTTCTTTTTCTCCCCCATCCAACCTCCCTCCTCTCTTCCAAGTCAAAGTGCCCCCATTATCCATCAATAACACCTGCCTCCCACCACACCCGTCTCCTAAGTTCCCTCCTCCCCCACAGCCATGGCCCCCTACATGCTCCTCTTTCTTCCAACCCAGGTGAACACTCCCACTTTTCCTACCTCCCCCTTGGTAACATCAGTTCCCTAATATCTATCTTTTTTGAGCTCTTTCCTTTCCTTTACCCCCATATTTCCTTTCCATTTTCTGGCGTTTCATCAGGATACATACGTATATACTCAATAAACATGGATGTACAGGTAGCTGTACAGTAGGGTGAATCCTTTAGGTATATGCCAAGGAGTGGTGTAACCGGATCATATGGTAGATTCATTATCAGTTTTTGGAGAGTTCTCCACACTGCTTTCCATAGTGGTTGTACAAGTTTTCAATCCCACAGTAGTGAATGAGTGTTCCCCTTTCTCTACATCCTCTCCAGCATTTCGTGTCTTGTTCTCTTGATCTTAGCCAGTCTGACTGGGGTAAGAGGGGGTCTTAAAATGGTCTCTATCTGTGTTTCTCTAGTTACTAAGGATGTTGAGCACTTTTTAAAGTGTTTCTTATCCATTTTTATTTCTTCATTTGAGAACTCTCTATTCAGGTCTCTAGACCATCATTTTATTTGGTCATTTATTTTCTTGTTTGTTTTTTGAGTACTTTAATATTCTGAATATTAATGCTCTATCAGATGTGTCACTGGTAAAAAATTTTCTCCCACTCAGTGGGTTTCCTCTTCACTTCCTTGCTTGTTTATTTTGCTGTGCAAAAACTGTATAGCTTAATGAGGTCCTACCTGCTGATTGATGACCTCAAAGCCTGAGGAACTGATGTCTGATTTTAAAAAATCCTTTCCTAAGCTTCTATCTTGGAGGGTATGGCCTATTTTTTCTTCTAGCAGTTTCAGAATTTCAGGTTTTATATTGAAGTCTTTGGTCCATTTGGAGTTGACTTTTCTTCAGGGTGAAAGATAAGAGTTCATTTTCATTCTTCTGCAGGTGAAGATCCAGTTTTGCCAGGAAAATTTGTTGAAGATGCTGTCTTTCCTCCGCTGTGTGTTTTTGGTGCCTTTGTCAGACATCAAGTGGCTGGAATTGCACGTACTTGTGTTTGGGTCTTCTATGTGTTCCATTCATCTGTATGTCTATTTTTTCTGCCAGTTCCATGCTGTTTTTATGAAAATAGCTCTGTAATATAGTCTGATATCTGGTATGGTGATTCCACCAGCATTGATTAACTGGGATCTTTTGTGATTCTATATGAATTTTAGGATCATTTTTTTTCTAGCTCTGTGAAAAATGTCATGGGCATTTATATTGGCATTGCTTTGAATCTATAGATTGCTTTTGGTAAAATGGTCATTTCCTCAGTATTAATTCTACTAATCCATGAGTATGGTAGGGCTTTCCATTTTCTAGCATTTTCCTCTATTTCTGTAAATATTTAAAAATTTGAACGACTTTGGTTATGATTATTCCTAAATATTTTATTTTTGAGGTTATCATGAATGAGGGATTCCTTGAATGCTTTTTGATTATTTGTTATTGGTATATAGAAAAGCTACTGATTTTTATAAGTTGATTTCCTAAACTGCCATTTTACTGAAAGTACTAATCATTTCTAAGAGTTTTTTTGGGAATTCTGGGGATCTATTTTGTATAATATATTGTCTGCAAAAAGTGATAATTTCATCACTAAAAGCTGCTAGAGACAAACAAAAAGTTACATATAAAGGAAAAACCCATCAAAATTATAGCTGACTTTTCAATGCAAACTATAAAAGCCAAAAGATCCTGGATCAAATTATTCCAAGTTCTAAATGGCCATAGATGCCAACCCAGAATAATTTACCCAGAAAAACCATCTATAATAATTAAAGGGGAATGGAAAATTTTCCATGACACAAATACACTGAAATAATTCATGCCAATCAAATAAGCCCTACAGAGACTACTTGAGCAATACAAAGTACTGAAGATGGGAATGAGTACACCCAAGAGTTACAGAGAGAAAACAAAGAAAGAATAACAGAAACACAAATAGTGCCACAAATGCGAAGATTTTAAAATGACAGTAACTAATACACATCTTTCAATAACATTAAATATCAATAACCTCAACTCCCCCATTAAAAGACATGAGCTAATGGAATGGATTAAGAAAGAAAACCCATCTTTTTGTTATCTTCAAGAAATTCATATCACATTCGATGGTAGACACTACCTTAGGGTGAAAGGATAAAAAATGTATTTCAAACAAATATCTCCAAAAAGTTGGTGGTGCAATGTTAATATGCAACGAATTCTGTCAGTTTTTATGTGAATTCTTTTCATGATTTCAGTCTTTCACAAAACAGAGTTCTGGAAATCTGTAAAATAAAATTTAGACATTTTCTATTTTTGCTATTTGATGCATGATCTCTCTTTATCCCCAGCTATTCTGGAAATTACTGTGTAGACCAAGCCTGCCACCATCTTCCAGGTATCTACTTGCCTCTGCCTCCTGGGTAGTGAGATTAAAGATATGTGCCACTATACCTAGCTAAATATTTTACATTTAAGGATGAATGACTTTCATAGATTAAAATAACAATCCTTGATAAAATAAAATGTATGTCTATTTCAAAGATTTATACATTGTGAAATCAACTCTATATGTTTTATATTTCATAGTTTAATTTCTCATTGAAAATATGAAAAAATATTTTCCTATGTTACATTTTGCCTGTTGGGTATGCTAACAACATTTATTAATATATAGATCTTTTCTCATATTTTTATAGATTGACATTCATATTGCATGAAAACCAAATTTTATCTTTTATTATGCATACATTCTTTATATTTTTCTTATTCTCTTATGCTTTTTGAGATTTCTATTCCACACTTGAATAAAAGAGATGATAGGCCTTTAGGATGTGAATCTATAATCTTTTGAACTTAAATATGATATTACATATTGTAAAATATTCTTACTCTTCAATTTAAAAGTTTTTTCTACTATTTGCTGCTTCTGCTAAGAGTATTTATTAGGACTAAAGTTTGAACCTTTAAAATCTTTTTGCATGATTTGATCATATTTTGATATAATCACAGCACAGGACTATTGTCTTATTATTAAGTTACTATTTTGAATTAAATTGAGTTTTGAATTTTGAGCATTTAGGTGATACAATGTTGCATGCCTATGATAAACCCTTTTTATGATAATAATTTACTTATTCTATGCATTGTCATTTTGCTATGATAGTACCTTTGAGAAATTTTATATTTGTATTCATGAAGAATTTATTCTAGTTGTTTTCTTCAGATATTTGTGTTTTCCTTTTGACTTGATACTAACCTTTCTAACAGGTGTGGGAAGTTCAATTTTTTTTCTTTTCGGAAAATAATGAGAAAATTGAGTAGATTTGATATTTAGTCCTTAAAGAGTTGATAAAATTTACCAGTGAAACATTTTTGGCCTGTAGTTTCCCTTATGACAAACATCTAAATTAGAGATGTAATTTCATGAAAAAGAATCAATTGTCCATCTGATCTTTATCAAACCTATAACCTAGAGAAGTAGAAGGAAAATGAGTAACAAAATAATGATCTCAGGTTTGTGCCTCACTTTATAAAGGGATTCTTGGAAATTTAGCACAACAAATTCCCTTGCTCTTTCAATGAGAACTTAGTTCAGAATCATGTATAGTACGGGAAATACAGTATTTTAGGTCAATATATTGCCAAAAATACAAGCGTTTCACACTAAGCAGAGAGACTGCCACCATCAAGGTAATTTGTTTATTGGCAAGGCAGTGTTTTAATTCAGTGGGTCTACATTACTAGTGGGTCAGTATTGAAGGACTGTTTAACAAGCATTAGTAATAATTTATCCTATTCCAACAAATTGCATTTGAATATCAGACAGACGAGATCTAGGAATTACAAATGCATTTTGATAGTATAGAAATGAATGAGAAATTTTGGAAAAAAAAATTTCAGCTGAGAAATTATGATCATCCAATAAAGTAATTTAAGCAACAAAGTTCTGACACCAAACCATACTATAATAATTTCTACTACACACTACTTTGAGTACAAACAGGAAATTTAATTCTTTTTGAACATCTAAGGTTGTCTCACAAAGGCAAATAGCCACAGAAATCATGAATAGAAAAGTTTTCAATATTTTACTTGTAGTTTAGGAAACATACTATGGAATCTGGAATAATTTTATTGTCTTATGTTCAGTGCCCTGAAATTGCACAAAATTTTGTTCCAGGTCTCTTTTTGTTCATCCTTCTGTGCTTTCAGAGTGATCATTCATGTTTGGTCTTGTGGTGATTGGTCCACTTCCTCTGCTTATTTTTAAAAAATACTATTGTTACTGATTCTTTGAGAATTTCATACATTATATTTCGATCATATTCAGAGTCCCTTTTTCCTATATTCTTAGATCCACCCCCATCTCCCCTTCACTTCATGTCCTTTATTGCTTTTAAGATATAGAACACTTAATCTGTGTTTCCCAAATGCACTAGATATGGGCCCATACCCTTACTCTTGTCAACCCACAAAGCATCAAACGCTTCATGAACATTGACTGTCCCTCTCCCAGAAGCTATCAGTTTCCTATAGCTCATCAGATAGAGCTGGAGTTTCTTGACAACTCCATGTTGCGATTTTGTCTCTTGGTTTCCTTTTATACTTCCACTACCACTGGCTCCTTCAGTCTTTCTGTCCCCTCTTCCACAATGATCATTAATCTTGGGAGGAGAGGGTATAATATAGGTGTCCCATTTGCAGCTGAGCACTCTGCAGTCTCTAATTCACTGCATATTGATCAGTGTTGGGTTTCTATGTTAATTGCCACCTTCTACAAGAAGACAATTCTCTGGTGAGAGTTGAAGGATTCACTATTCCATGGGTGTAACTGTAAGTCATTAGGATCCAGTTTAATATTATGCTGATGTTGCATAATAATTGTAATCGTTTCTTCCCTATGGACTGTGACCTGCATAGCCACAAGTTCTTATCCCTGATAACAATATTAGGTATTAAGTGCAACTTAAAACCAATCTGAAGGTGGTTGATGTCTTCCCCATATGAGGTCCATAGTACCAGAAACAATCCTATATTTTATCTAAATACTGCATTATTTCAATATTTTATAATTTGGGAAGACTTTCATATATTAAAATGTTTTCCTACTCATGTTTTTACTGTATTTGTATTTCTTTTCTTTCATTTTACTTTTTGGAAATTGCTCAACTTGACCATAAACTAAGCATTAATTTTCCTATTATATTTTTAAATCAATAATATAGTACATTTACTTTTATTGTATGTACTTAGTTTTTAGATCTATAATATTTTCATTTTATTTTCTAGGGCATTCTACACATGTTCTATTCATATATTATATAATATATAAAAATCTTACTAATTTTGTTGTACACATATTTTATATATTTTCTACTGCATCTTGATATTTTTTCTGCTATGTATATTAACTTCTTTGCATTTTTATTCCAATCTCAAGGAGAGAGTGTTCTTTGATGATATGATTTGTCATTTTATGCCTTATATGAAGATTTTCTGGTGGGAATTGGCCACCTTTAAGGAAGGATTCTCAGTACAAGAATTGGCAATGTATGTCCACATTTGTGTGCCAAGTTATTTTTTTTCTGAGAGTTATTTTTTATTACTTAGGAAGTGTGAGCATGACAGCCATGATTTGGCAGCTAAACAAAAAGGGTGTTATGCTCTTCAACTTGAGTGTACTGACTGTGCAATATTCTTTTTCCGAACTTTGAGTAAAATGCACTTCCTTACGTTCTTGCAATTCACTTGTTCAAATTCAACTAATAATCACCTTTCAGTCTCCTGTCGTATATAGACAATCATTGGGTAGAATTGCTTGGAATCTGTGTATTCCAAATGTAACTTCATAATCTTTCCACCAATATTCCAATTCGTAGTATCATTCAATGAAAAATCTTCAAAGTGCTGCTGTCCAATATTTTGATGTTCCTTAATTATGTGTCATAGATGAGTTTTCAAACTATTAGCATTCCCTAGACAAGTTTTAGAAATATTAGCATTTCCTACTACAGAAAAAGTAAATAAACATTAGTACTAAACTCACTGCCACTAATAACATCTGTATACCTTATTAAATATGGCATCCTTATTCGATATCACTCACATACTAATAACAAATTCTGAATATGATCAATTCTAAATACTTATTGTTATTTTCTGTATGTCAATTTTATAACATGCTGGAGGCATAACAGTAGGAATGGGCATAGAATAGAGAACAGTGTGTTGCTCTATCACCTTAATATGTCATGAATACTCACAGTTTACTGCTTAGATTTAATTCTCCTCCCCCACCCCCGAGCTCCATAGCAAGGATGAGTGAGAATAATGGAGACAACCCCAAAGAAAAATGTGTGCTACTGTGAGAAACTGTCAATATCTTTTGAAACATCTCATAATATTTTGAATGTTTTTATATTCCCAAGTCCCACCTTTCAATCTAAGTTCATTTGACTAATTTGACTCACAAAATGCGTATTGGGGCAGCAAGATGTCCCAGTTGGTAAAAGCAACTGCCACCAGCTTGACAACTGTATTTGACTCCCAAGAACCAAATAATGGAAGGAGAGAACAGACTTTGGCAAGTTGTCTTCTGACTTCCACATACTCACCATAACACATGTGTGACCCTCAAATACACATACACACACACACACACACACACAATAAATAAATAAATAAAATGTATTTTAAATTGCATATTTGATGGTACTATCTTTTCTTTTGGTCTGAACAATACAATAATATTCAAGACTGAACAAAAAAGAGAGAGAGTAAACTCAGAAACAAAAAACAGGTGAGGGCTAGTGGTGTTACTCAGATAAGCAAGGCTTGTCTGACAAGCATAAAGTCTTTCATCAGCACCAGAAATGTAAACAAGCAAATAACATTAATAAATTAATTTTTAAAGGATTGATGCAGGTTTAATGACTGTGGCCTTTGAGGTTATCTGAGATTAGTCTTGATTTAAGCCTCATTTTTACCTGGGAAAGGAGTAATGAAACCACCAAGAATACAGTGAACTTAGAAGAAAATTTATTTTTTCTTGATTCTTAAGTAATAGCCTTGGAAGTATGAGAACTTTATAAAATTTTCTGGCACCATTTTACTGTGACAAGAGTGAAATAATATGGACGTGTAGAGAACAGATGGAGAGAGATGGGGAAAAAAAGTGCAAAGCATCTTTTCTAAACATAGGCATAGAAAGAAGTGCTTAAGTACCCTGAAGGCCTAGGTTACATCCATTTTACAGAAATGCTGTATTTGAATATTCCATGGGAATCCACTGGTTTATATGTTCATAGGAGAACAACCTAGATTCAGTTTCCCAACCGCACCCAAATGGACAGGTCCCAGTGATGACTAACTGCTTTCTCTGTACACAAAGCAGGAAATAAACCTCCAGAAGCTTTAACATCATCCTTAAAAGGAATTTTAATTAGGGAAATGCTCTCATGAAATTTAAGTTGGTACATAATAATTAAAAGAAAAAGACAAATATATTCTGAACTGACAAGACTAATTTCCTTCGGCATCTTAATTATATGGGTGATGGGGTTGAGACTGTATTTAAAAGTAAAGTCATATTTGTTTGACAACCTCATTTTAAAAAATATTTCAGACACTTCACATGTTATATATTCCATATCAGAAAACGAAATTGCTGATAAGATTAAGAGGAAGATTGGAAGCTGCTATGCAAGCTGCCAGGGGAGAAGAGCAGCCAGTGGTCCCAGACAGCTGTCAACCCTACGAACCACAACAATCACGCAATGGTGCAATGGTGGCAATTTTTTTTTCTCAGTGGTAATCAACAGTTTTCTAATTGTAATTAAAACCCTACTCAGTAGGATAAATCCATGCCTGGTACTGTTAACATAACCAAGTACCCATGGTAGGAGAGGACATAGACCTTAGACGGGGACCTACTACTGTCACTTTCCTAAAGCAATTTAATGACTTACTATAGTCTAAGGACTTATCCGTGCACTCACATCTAAGTGTAACTTCATCACTCATCAATGGTGCTTCTATTTTGCAACAGATGGAGACAATTACAATGTTCCACAATTGATCAATATGTAAAGAATAAACAGCACAGAGCTGGAGAAATGGTTCAGCAGTTAAGAGCACTGTCTGCTCTTGCAGAGACCTGTGTTTGTTTCCCAGCACCCACATGGCAGCATAACTCCAGTTCCAGGGGATCCAATGCCCTCTTCTGACCTCTATGGGTACTGCATGACACAAGAGCACTTACACACATACACATGCAGGCAATACATTCATATATATATATATATATAACATAAATCATTTAAAAGATTTATTTTCAGCCCTAAACACATGTACACAGGCGAGCACCAGTGCATATGAGTGTGTGTGTTTATGTGTGTGTGTGTGTGTGTGTGTGTGTGTGTGTGTATAACAATAATCAAAGAAGAGGATAAAAATGTGAGAGGGTGTGGTGAGATATGGGAAGGGATGGAGGAAGAAAGGGAGGGGTTGATATGATGTAAGTATAATACTCAGGTATAAAATTATCAATAAAGGATGAGTTTCTGATTTTCCTGAAATGTAAGGATGTTACAAAATCTATCTATCTATCTATCTATCTATCTATCTATCTATCTATCTATCTATCAATCATGAAAGGATGAGTTTCTGATTTTCCTGAAATGTAAGGATGTTACAAAATATATCTATCTATCTATCTATCTATCTATCTATCTATCTATCTATCTATCATATATATGTATATAATTAAAGTATAATCAACAAGGTGCATGTATATAATTAAAGTATAATCAACAAGGTGCAATGGCTATTTTAATGTGTCAGCTTAGAGGTTGTTTATGACTGGATTTGAGACATGATCAGTGAACTGTGAGTGAAGCTGTTTGCCCAGAGCAATATGGATGAGACTTGGTCCATCCCTGAAGGCCTGAATAAAATACAATGACTGGCCTCCTTGTACATAGTGGAGTTTCCAAAAGTGCCTTCACACAACTGAAACATGGAATTCCCTGGCTTTTCATGCTACTTCCCTTCATAAAGGAAGTCTCCCATCATTCTGCTGAGTCCTGATCTTGGTAGCTGAAACCACAGAAAAGGAGATATTCACTACCTCTGTCATCTCATAAGGCTCTATTCTGAAGAACCCCAATACAAAGTGACTATTCTAAATGATCATTAATGATCAAACAACAGGTTATCATCACTTGCTATTTTTTCTTGATATGATGAGGTGTCCTATATCATTAAGATATACATAAAATGCAAATGTTTGCATAAATGTGCCAGAAACTCTTATAGCAAATTACTAATGAAAAAGGAAAATGTACCCAATATATCTTAAATTCATATTTTGTCTTTTCATGTGCCCTGTCTTCCGCTAACTCAGCCCTAGAAATACTGTCAAAAATGAAATTAGAATTAGAAGGATCACCTGCATAACTGACTCTGACATTTCCTGTGTGCTCACAGGGATGATTTCATTTGCAAAAGGATTTATGCTGCCTCTAGGAACAAAAGTCAGATGACAGGTGATGCCAATAATGGATATGGTCTTTCCAGCAAGGCAGGACTCAGAATAAGAACCTTTGCAGGCACCTTGTCTCTGCTCCATGGAGCAAAGGAAAGATAGATAAATTCAGAGAGCTTTACCCCTCATCCAAAACATCCAAATGACATGAGAAAAACATTAAATCCCCAGTAACTATTTTATTAAATCAAATTATTAGCAGAAAGTGGAAGTTAAAAATTAACTGTATTGTTGATATATAAGAATTTTATTACACTGTGAGGCATACTAAATGATGGAAAGACTTTTCTCTAGAGCACAAAAATTGTTTTAAAATAAAGACTGTTAGAGCATGTCAATACAAGGATATGACCAGTACAGAAATGAAATGTGCTTCATAAGCATGAAATTTCCAAAAACTTCAGATGAAAGCAGCTTCACCTGTGAAGGGAATGGTTTCCAGTATAAGGAAAATAATTTTCCAACCATGATATCATTGAAAATATATGAAATAGTATCCAATAAAGGTTTATAAGATGAAAGTAAAATATTTTGTTCAAATTTTCCCCTTTGATCTCATCTAGTGATACATAATTTCAGCAAATGAAGGTTCAAAATAAAATGGGAAAAATGAACTATAAGATTAAAAATTTCAGGATGAGACTTAAGTTAAAAATTGAATTCCGTAGAAACTGAAAATAAATGTTTTACTATTTACTAAGTTAAGAAAGTCTTTATAGAGAAGGAGATGATGTTTATGGTGAGTGACTGAGAACTGTTGAGCACAGAGACCTAAAACTACACTTCATATTTCCAACTTGACATCCTTCACCTCGGTGTTTATATTTGTTGTATCATCACCTCCAGACATAATTTGGAATAAGCTTTTATACCTCGGGAAAAGTGTCGTCTAACAACGCCTTTTATTGACACACTTCAATTTATTTTTTGTTTGATCTTATTTTTATTTGATCTTGACCATCTCAGTGATATTTTCATAAATCTGTGTAATCCATGCAGCAGTCGCTTCTCACGATAAAAGGATTTTCTGAAAGAATGGTACAGTGCTCAATTTGATTAGTCAAGTTTCACCATGGACACCTTAAACACCTTGAGCTCAGAAAACGATGTTTCTACTGATTATATTTGAAATTTAATAAAAAAGGTCTGTTGAGGTGTATAGCTAAGATTGACCTACCACTTCATGTTCATACATGATAAATTTTACCCTTTTTAGCAGAAACTCAGTAAGATCACCATAGAGGACAGCATTTAAAGCCACCGTATAGATCTTAAATGTAAGAGTTGTTTTTTGAGTAATATTACTGTATGTAAACAAATCCTAAATTCTAATTTTAAAATGAAATGTGTTATTTCCTTTTGTGGTTTGTGTTCCCTTTATTTACTTTTTAAACATTTTTATTGACGTTTTTGTGATTTTCATTCAATATAATTAGATGGTATTTAGGTCCCTTCCCTTGCCCATTAATTTAATGCACTCTGTTATGTGAAGATGGCAGAGCCATTAAAGGCTAAGACTAACAAACAAAACATTATTTTTATTTATTTTTATTATTTTTGTTTGATGTGTATGAGTGTATTGCCTGCATGTAAGTGTACCTGTGTCATGTACTGCCGGAGGAGTCAATTTCTTTTCTTTTCTAGGTTTTCTTTTTTGTGTATGAGTGTAATATCTGCATGTAAGTAAATGCACCTGTGTCATGCAATGCCCATGGAGGACAGAAGAGGCTGTCAGAGCCCCTGGAACTGGAGTTACAGACAGTTGTTAGCAGCCATGTGAGTGCTTGGATTTGAACGGGGTCTTCTGCAAGAACAGACAGTGTTCTTGACCAGTGAGCCATCTCTCCAGCCCCATTTTTATTTTTTAAGACTCATTTTGAAAATCAAATCTACATGAAAACCCCACAAGGCTTCTATCTTTAGTAATCAGCATCATAGTTTTATCTGTTTCTATTTCACGAGAGCAGCGTTTTGCTTTCCTTTCTCAAGTTCTGAATCAACACAGAAAGAACCAGCGATGGTGGCTACTCACATTTTCATTGCTCTTGAAGCATAAGGATACCGGAGCATAGGGCAGCAATGTGTTCATCATCAAATACTGAGACATTTCTAAGTCAGTTAAATGTCATCCTAGACAAATATGGCCTCTCAAACAGTGGGTCAGCACTTACACAATTTATAGTCAAGGGAGAAACAGATAAAGATCTTTCTGTCTAGAAATACAAATTCTGAAACAAAAGGGAACTAAGCTCCATACATCCATTTCTCCTTTTTCACTTACCA
>NW_008358101.1:3086226-3091657 GCF_000622305.1 Nannospalax galili
TAGAAATAAGTGGGATGATGAAGGGGACTGATATGCATTAACATATCTATATCAATTACAACAACCCACTAGATAGAAGGCAACATTTTATGTAGGGATTATGGATGTTGGTTGTTTTTGAGTATATGCTTATGTGCTTTTATGTCAAAATGAAGCATGCTATAATGAGATGCGCTTTAATTCTGATGCAAGAAAATATGTGTCCAAGTCTTGACTTAGTAAACTTTACTCAATAGTTTACAATGTTATATTTTAAGTGAGTCTTTAAACTTGGTTGATATTACCAGTATTATTTCTTCTAATATTTTGTCCCTGCTTCATGTTTTCTTAGAAACACAAAGATAGTTTAAATATTTAATAACATTTAATGTAGCATGTATCTAACAGTACTCAATAACATGTCCTCAAAAACTTATGGATGAGTTTACAGTATGGATGCCTTAATATGGACACTATTCATTCTTTTACTCACAATCTCTCTGGTTTACCTATCCCCTTTATGTCTGATAAAAAGCTGCCCATTTGCTATTTTCTGATACACATGATGATATGTCATTAAGTTTCTTGACATAATTAATAGTACTTCCTTGCCTCACAACTGAATCTAGATGCATCTTGCTTTGACTAATGTAACATAAGCAGAAGTGACAGGAATCATTTATTTGCAGAAATGCTTGGCATCCATGCAGGGCTCATCTTTAACCTTCCTTGTGACATAGCAATAATAGCAACACAGATTTAGATAAGCCAACATCTGCTTGTGTTCCTGATCAGATAGGTTTCAGAGCTGTGTGAATCCTCTGTCAGACACATGGACTTTAAGAAGCTGTATTTTATATTACTTGTTGTGATAGTGTATGGCCTAAACCATAAGTTCCTTCCTGATCTGTCTTCACTTGTATTTGACTCTCTCACCCCCCTCACTGAATTTCTCTGAAATTCATTCATCGATTCAGTCAGTCATGGAGATCTTTTATATATACTTTCAGACATGTAAAACACATTTCCTGTCTTCTGGGGAAAGAAGCTAATTATAAGAACAGTGAAATAAAATAGAAGCAAGAAAGAGTGAATGTCTGCTGCTTCTCTCACTGGCCTCAATCTGTGAGCACCCCATCCATATCTGCCCCATTAAATGCTCCATACATTCTTGATGCTTTGTCATCCCTCACCACTGAGTTCAAGTTGGACTCTCATTGGACAAAGTCCTTCACTATTTTCTGGCACCTGGAAAAACTTATGATTGGCTCTGGGAGAGTCACAAAACAGGTTTTCTGAGATTTCTGTAGAATCTTTTACTAGACAATTTTTATTTTTGCTTTAAAATTTTTAGCTTATTAATTTTTAGTTTAAATGCATGATTGTATTGCCTGCATGTATGTGAGTGTGCCACATGGGTACAATGTCTTTGGAGGCCAAGAGTGGATTTTAAATTTTCTGAAACTGGAGCTGGGGATTGTTGTTGGCCTCTATGTGGGTGGGATGTTTGAACCTGTGTTCTCTGCAAGAGAAGAAAGTGCTCTTTATTTTTAATTTTTATTTGTTATTTTATTTTATGTGCATACGTGTATTGCCTGCATGTAGGTAAGGGCACCTGTGTCATGAAATGCCTGTGGAGGTCTGAGGAGGCTGTTGGATCCCTTGGGACTGGAGTTTCGGACAGTTGTTAGCTGCCATGTGGGTTCTGGGATTTGAACCCAGGTCTTCTGCAAGAACAACCAGTGCTCTTAACTACTGAGCAATCTCTCCAACCCCTGTTCCTAGACATTATTAAAAAATCAATTTACATTGAAGTACTAAATTCACACACACATACACACACACACACACACACACACACACACACACACACACACTGAAGCATAAAATCCTTGAAGATGCTGAAAAAAAAGTTGAGTGACATACACAGATACTGATTTAGGTTTAATTGGACACAATCAAAAGTGAGTGGAATAGAAAAAAGAGTCTACTATTTCTGTGTTTTTTTAAGAACTCCATCACTTTCTGTCTTCTTAACCTTGAGCATATGTACATGCATATACAAATTTAAATGGAACTTATTTTGTTGTGGAAATATTAGCGATCTTTCTAGAAACATGGTATATGTGTTAAATGATTAAGGTAAATAACGCAGACAGTGCAGTGTGCCTAGAGTACCAACATAAAGAATCCCAGAAAGAGCTAAACAAGAATTAAGGGAGGCTGTCAATGGACTGGACTGCACTGCAGTGTAGAGCGTAATAAGTGGAGTAGGAGAACTGGCAGAATGAGGTTAGTCAGCCTTATTGATCATAGGAGTGTGGATTTTACTTTAAGAGCAATGAAAAGTACTGAAGGGTTTAATCAGGGAAATAAAAGGATCTTATTTGCATTTTAAAAAGAGTATTTCTCTGTCCAAGGCTGACTGGTTAAGGGAAGGGCAAAGCAGAAAGAAGGAGGGATGCTGAAATGAGTCTAGTGCAGGTAGCCAGTGAAAGTTTGCAGGAAATGTGCTACTTATCTATGGAATAACTGGGTAGAAACATTCTCACCACAGGAGCCCCTATTTATCTTTCCATTCTCATCATTAAGGCACTCCTGATCAGAGATGAAATTATCAAACGAGCAGATTTGAGCACAGTTTCAGTCTTCACTGAGAACTTAGTCTTTACTAGGGCCTTTTACATTTTTTAAAGTACTCTTCATAGTGGAATTACAGAAGACTTTAGTCAATCTCCAGTTCTACATTTAGGCTCATTACTTTGCACTTGTAAGTAATCCAGTCTGCTAAGAACTGTAACACATATTCTTTGGTAAAAATGATACGATTTTCAGAACAGTGGTATGTTTAGTTAAGCTGGTTTAGGTGAGAACTACTGGAAAGTTTGAAAACAAAACTTTGCATTTAAACATCCGCATTTTCTTCATATGCATGAGGTCCATCTGTGTTGAATGACTGAAGCAGAGAAACAGCAAATTATCACCCAACTAAATTTCCAGTGCAGCAGGTGATATATCACTAATCCCGTCAAGAGTCAAAAAGCAAGTACAACCACTGAGGCTTGCTTAGTTTATGATTTTTTTCTAATATCTAATAACTTGGAAAATATATGTGAAACATTATGTAGCAGTTTAATATTTTTTTCTCAAAATAGTTATAATTTAGGTTGGAGAGACGGCACGGAGTTGAAAACATTTGCCACACAAGCAGGAGGAGTGGAGTTTTCGCCTCTGGATGGGTGCAGACAGACGTTAGACAGAGGGAGCTCCAGAGTGTGCTGCTGGGGAGCCTGGCCACATTAGCAATCTCTGGGTTTGTCTTAGAGAAGCTCCTTCAAATAGAAAAAAGGTGGAGAATAACTGAGGAAACTCACAGCATCGCTCTTGAGTCTCCACATGTATGTGCACACACAAGCATATACACCACACATATATGAACATGAATATACACACTATGCATGTGCACAGGAAACTAAGAAAAAGATAAAATGTATCTGATTTGATCTGAGAACATGAGATTTATGGCTACATATCATATGATTATCAATAAAATGAGGAGAAAGGTCACATTAAATATGTTTAACTCTCGATTCAGCTTTTTATATTAGTTGTGTTTGTATTGACTAAATTTCAGTGAAAACATAGTTAAAAACATAGTAAATGGTTCCAGTCTGAAAAACAGAAATAAATGCAAGATTAAATGTATATTACAATAACATTTCAAACATTTTCATATTTCTTATTAATTTGGTGAATCAAGATATATATTGAGAATATTTTGTACCCAAATTCTACTGGGTTACAATCATTAAATTGCTTTTATAAACGATGTTCAGCTACTTAAAATTGAATTCAAGAACACTTTCAAATGCACAAATACTTGTTAAGTAATTAAATATACTATAAAGTAAGAGAGGCTGGACTTGAGTGCTAAGATTGAGTCAGAGAATTTGTATTTAAGGTTCTGTGATTGTTAGTGTTTACTGTAAGCATCACAGGATCTTTAACCTGCTAGTAGGCAAGTGTCTGGGCACACCTGGGAGAATTATTTGGATTAGGCTAGCTGCTGGTCATGACTATGAAGGATTATCTTTGTTAGGCAGATGGTGGGAAGGACCCACCCTAAAACTGAGTGACACCATTTCCTGGGCTTGAGTTCTGCAGGATATAGACAGGAGAAAGCTACTGAGCACCAACAATTATCACCTTTAGCTTCCTGACTGTGGTTGCACCATGACCAGCTCCTGCCTCCAAGACTTCATGTTGGACAGTGTCCTTGAACTGTGACCCAAAATCAAACTGTTCTTTATTTTGTCAGGATTAGTTTGTCACAGTATCAGGGAAAGTAACTAAGACAGCTTTGTAATATACTTGTAATCCTCAAAAGTAAAGGAAGACAATGCTGTATATTATAGAGTCAACCAATTCTTGAGTAAACTAAAGGCATTTGTGTTAATAAGAAAAAAACAGATTTTAAGTTGACAATTGTAGACACAAATTTTAACGGTGTAGAAGAACATGCTAATATAAAAGAGTATTGCCATGCTGTGAATGTTCTCAAATACAAGGAAGGAATCATGAAAGAAACAAACTGAATTCAGAGGTACCAATCAGCAGGAGCTTTTGAGTAGTGCAAACTGTGGGAATGGAGTTCAAATGATAGAAAAAATAGGCCCTGTGCTACAAAGTGGCCTTGATATCAAGAGGATATAACTAAGATGAAGTTTGGGAATGATATTTTAAATCTCTAAGATGAAGAGTGGCAATGTCTCTGTTAGGCAGGGGTTAGCTCTGCAAGGGCCTGACCAACAGGCTCCCGAAGAAAGAACAGACAGAACATAGGACGGGCCAAGGCAAGGCCCTGAAGCAGGTGTAAAGATAATTGCAGTGGGCAACTCCAGGTGGGCAGCAGTGGATCACAACACAGATGTAAGTGATCCATGGGTAATAGTCTTCCTTTAAAGCTAGGTCAAAATAAAACAATGTCAGTACTCCTTCACCAGAGGAACAAGAGCAAGGTGCCCTTTCCTTTGACAAATTTTCCTTTTTAGGAGTACTTAAACTTCTTCTACTTAGCACTGCATCTTATACATCTAAGTTTAACAGAAAGAATTCTAGACAAAATGGGTTTCTCACAGAAGCACACCCTTTTTCTAGAAGATGCTGCCCTGTGGAGGGACAAGGAAGGGGACAAAAGAGAAAAGAAATATAAGCCCTGGCCTCAAGTTACACTGCTGTTTTACCCTAGAGTATTTTCCTGTCTCTTTGCTTACTCTAATTAAACTCTTGTCTGCCTAATATACTAACTACTGAGTCCTTTCTGAATTCTTCCATTTGGGGAGTACAGAACCAAGAATGCTGCTGATGGTGAGGCAAGAAAAAAGTAGAGACGTCCCCGTAACACCTCTAGGATTTTAAAATTGGTTTAGAGTGAAATAATCAGTTCAGTCAT
>NW_008358101.1:3091674-3144438 GCF_000622305.1 Nannospalax galili
ATATATATGTGTGTGTGTGTGTGTGTATACATATATATGTCATACATGTGTATGTATATATACATATTTCTTTAAATTTAGTATTCTTCACAAAGATATCTGCAACTTTATTTCCAGTAGTGGCTGAAGCTAAATTACCCCTACTTAGAAGACAAAAGAACGGAAAAATATATTGTGATCTTCCAAGTTAATATTATTGAGGGAATCACCCAGTAACAGAGAAAGAGCTGCCGGATAGTGGCAGAGATAAAATAATACCAACATAGGCTGTTTATTTTTATAACTTAAAAAATATTGTATGCTTGGGCTGGGTGTGGTAGTAACACCTTGATCTCAGCACTTGGGAGACAGAGGAAGGTGACTCTCTGTGAGATAGAGGCCAGTCTGGTCATCATGGTAAGTTTCACTTCAATGGGTCTATAGAGACACCCTGTCTCAAAAAGATTTAAAAAAAATATATTCTTAATCTCCAGATATAGTATTTTGTCATCCAGTCATTCAAAATTGTGTATATGCTTTACAAATATAGGTATGCTTGTATAAATTAAATTCATGTTAATAAAAATTATAAACTTTTCAAAACATATATCTCCAAAATAGACCAGCTTTGAGAAAAATAAATTGAAAATTTTGCATTTTATTTTTATTTTTTGTGTATTTCATAAACTTCTTAGTCATCTGTTTACCCTCTTCACCACTGGGACCTCCCATCACCGCCCCCCCAACTGGATATCATGCATTCTTTCATTTATGTTAAGGCCTATGAAGTCAAATTAGTGTTCCCTGACATCCCTCAGTGGAAGTTCATCCATTGGGATTTTTGTGAGCCTATCTAGAGTCACTCCCTTAAAGAAGACCCCTCTCCAAGCAGTAATGAGCTACCCAATAGTTCCTTGGCTAAGAAAAAAAAATTGAATGACCATTTAGATTAAATCATAAGCAATGTACAGATTTTTAATACATAGATTTCTACTTCTGAAAAAAAATGCTCCTTTCGGTGCTGGAGTGATGGCTCAGTGGTTAAGAGTACTGACTGCTCTTTCAGAGGACCTGGGGTTCAATTCCCAGCTCCCACTAGGAACTGTCCTTAACTCCAATTCCAGGGGAATCCGAAACCCTCTTCTGACCTCCGTGGCACTGCACCACACGGGTGCACTGACATACATGCAGGCAATACCCTCATACACATAAAATAAAAATAATAAATAAAAGAAAAATGCTCCTTAAAATATGCAGTATTTTTACAAAATTGAACTGAAACATAAAACCCTTGAGATTCAGTAACAAATACCTAAGACATACGAGGTGGCGCCGAAAGGGAATAGAAATGTAACCAAAACATATTGTCATTTCAAAAATTCAATAAAAATACTTAGGAGAGAATGATTAGGTATTTTGATGTAGCAATTGATAAACATCAATATTTTCAAAAAATAAGTAAATGATAATGGAATTTGGCCAAATTTTCCGTACAAACTAGAGGTAATGAAAAGCAGGAGTTAAGCTGAGACTGTTGGTTAGTACGTGAATAAAGCCCACTGTAAGCTGAAGCAGGAGGATTTCCCTGGGTGTGAATCAATACTGGGCTATGATGGGATCTAGCCTCACAATAAGAAAAGCAAACTGATGAAAGTGCTGAGCATGGTGGTCCTGTTTTTAATCCCAGCACTCAGGAGGCACAGGCAGGCAGATCTCTGTGAGATCAAGGACAGCCTGGTATACATAAAGAGTACCAGGCCACTGGGGCTACAGGGAGACTCTGTCTCAGAAAGACCAAAAAATGAAAAATAAAAATAAATAAAAACAAAATAACCCGATGAAAGAAAGAAAAGAAGAAACTATAAGCACAAATATGAAGAAATAATCCTGAATTATTTGATGATCTGGATATTTAGACATATCGTGTTGTATCATTAATATTCCATGGCAATATTTTATTATAAAATTAAAGTATATTTCCTCTAATGTATTTTTAAAAGTTATGACCCTTAAAATATGTAAATGTTTTAAGTGTGTGCATTTGAGGTTTTTTAAAATTTTTTAAAATATTTTTATACATTTGAGATGTTTATACAATTTGTGGGTTTTTTTTTTTTTTTTTTTTTTTTTTGATGAGGTCTCCCTGTAGTTCCAACTGGTCTAGAATTCACTATCTAGACCAGGGGGGGGCTTGGTCTTTGCAAAGATCCACCTCTGCCTCCCAAGTGCTGAACTTAAAGATGTGTGCCACCAAGGCCAGAATATAATGTAATTTTTATCATATACAAACACCCTACTTCCTCTGCACGCCCAACTTATTACACCTCAAATTCATGTACTCTGGTATTACTTGTTTGCTTGTTTGTTTGTTTGTTTGTTTGTTTGTTTGTTTTAAAGGACTATGTAGTCTAATTTGTGTTTCCTAAATGCTTTAGAGTATAGGCCATCCTACCAGTAAAGAAAACTGACTTTCTCTCTTCCAGCATGTATCAATTACCAATAAGTCCTCAGCTTGAGCTATGACTTGCTGTCCTCCTTCCTCATGGATACTAGGCCTGTATTTCGCTTGGATTTGCAAGGTGGTGCATGGTGTCATAGTGTTGAGGGTTCGTATGTCCAACTATTCTGTGGTGTTCGGAAAACACACTTTCCTTGTATCCATCCACCATCACTGGCTATTGTCCTCCTTCTTCTGCAAAGACCTTTGAACCTTCACAGGAGAGGGTATGATATGCATGCCCTATTTAGGATTGAGCACTTCACTATCTCTTATTCTCTACTCATTGACTTGATGTGTCTCTGTGTTAATCACCATTTGTTAAAAAACAAACAAACAAACAAACAAAAAACCTTGTCTGGTGAAAACTGAGAGATTCACAAATCTATAAGTTTAGCAATCAGTCCTTAGGAATCAGTATACTATATATCTATTTAGCAGAGTGAAAGCAGTAGGTTAGTAGGTTCTCCCCTATGGACTGTAAACTTTCTAGTCACCAGTTCTTGGTCCTGATAACAGTGGCAGTTATAGACTCCATCTTGTGAAATGGGCCTTATATTGGATCAGAAAGTGAATGCTTACTCCCATAACATTTGTATCACTATTGCAGCAGTGGACATATTTCGCCAACCAGTTGTTACTGTAGTTTGCAGGGTTCACAGCTAACCAAATTCATTTTCGGTTTGTATGGTTGGAGGCTTTTAATTTTTAATTTTTATTTTTATTGTCTGTTTGAATTTTTTGCATGCATGTATATAAGTGTACCACATGAGTGAAATGCCCACAGAGGAATGAAAAATGTGTCAGATTCCCTAGAACTGTAGCTATGATTGTTGTTAGCCTCCATGTTGGTCAGCCAATGCTCTTAATTGGCTATCTATCCAGCTCTGATTAGAGGTTTATAGTATGTGTGCGGTAGTTCTTACTCTCAAGTTTGTTTAAGGCAGGATTTCTCTTGTTTTCTATCTGCCACCAAATTCAGTTTTAATTTGGTTTCTAGGGATGAATGGCAGGTCATCAGGGTTACATGGCAAATGATTTTTAGCCACCAAGCCAGTTTCCTGCCTTATAATGTTCTAATAGTTCTAATAATGGATTTTCTAACAAAGAAAATTAAAAAAACAAAAGTACTGGTACTAATCAAAGGAGAAAAAAAATTAAAATGAGAGAGTAAAGTGGAGTATAGGGATGGAAAAAACAGAAGAGGATGAATAACGTTAGACTTGTCAAAAGGAGAAAAGATTAAGACAAGCATTTGTTCAGTAAAATGATAGGTTATTAATGGGGACAAAGATTAAAAACATTAAAAGGAAACACAGGAATTTTGCTGGAAATACATTTAAGTTAATTTATATTGCAGGGCTAGGGTTAAGCTTATGCTAATATTCACATGAAATGAGGCTTTATTTACTGAACCTAGAGCATCTAACCAATCCCAACAAAACACAATTTAACACATTCTTTTAATCTTTCATTCACATTCAAATGCAATTCATCACCTTCAACTGCACTGTAAAACTTGTGAACCTGGATAAGACTTGTTACTCAAGGAAATAATAAAAAAAGCTCAATTTATAAAACAAAACCAACCAAACAAACAAAAACACTCTTACTAAAAACTTCCAAAAACAGGATCTGGATATCCATAGAAACCTACAAACATGTCATTGTCAAACTGACTCATAATTTAACTACAGGACTTATTTTCTAGAATTTAATGAAACAAAATCTTAATTTTCACACTATTAAACATTCTGCATTTTTATTGAAAGATAATTGACCAATAAAATGTGCACAACATTGAAGATGTCCAGCAATATTTGGCATATATATACAAGCTGAAATGATCACCACTACCAAGCAATTCTCAAGAGTACTTTCTTAGCTGGGCATAGTGCCACATACTTTTAATTCCAACACTCTGGAGGCAGAGATAGGCAGATCTCTGAGTACATTTTGTTTTAACATGTGCATCTTGGAACTTCAGAGATGCCCCTAGACGTCCAATTTCAAACAAGAAGTCTGGATGTTGATCATTCTTTTACCCCATAGCGAGCTATTTCTATGGACTAATTTCTCTATATTTCCTGTTGTAAGTATATGTTTAGCCATCAGAGACCAGGATACACTATGCAAGCTGATCTTGCTCTCCTCCCTCCCGCCATGTAAACACAACACTAATCCACCCTGCTCTGGGGTATGCTCTGCCTTCCTTGGCCAATCTGATTCACAATATTTTTACCAGATGGGTTTGGGTTCTTTTTCCGGGACTAGCAACCATTCAGAAAGTATATTTTTTTCTCTCCTAAGATTGAAAAACCAACATATTTTGTTATGCAGAACAATGATTGGTTAATCAAAGATAACATTGTTATGACAGTTGCTCATCTTCTGTGCTTTGTAAGATCTCTATCTTGGATAAACTCAAAATAAGACTGAAGGGTGGTCCAAGACCATAGAATGCTACATTGAATTATATGAAGTTTATCATAAAGGACTCACAATTATGGTAAATTCGACTTTGTTTCTTTCTTTCAATAAAGTTTTGTTTCCAGAAAATTTATAAGACTAAAACATTATAAAACCACCTTTTAGAAATAATATAGTCTTCACAGTCTGTTTCACAGCATTTGGTGTTATATTTCGGTGACACTTGCTGTCATAGAAATGTGAGGAGCTTACAAATACATTGAGGACTGAAACAATGTCTGAAAGGGAAGTTGAAGCACAAATATATACAAAAAATTATAATAAATAGACTCATTAACAAAAAATGCAAAATTTCTAACCACTGGAACATATAAAGTCGGTATTAATTAGTTTAGGTCAATGCATCATATTGCAAGACTACAAATTTCTGTTAGGCATCTGCTGAAGAAATGATTAATTGGGGCTTTGATTTTGACACAACCAATGTTCTTTTATTCGGTCTAGACTTGAGCCTTTGTCAGGCCTGAAACAGAATTTGTAAACAAACCTGCAAAGGCTAATAAGAGGCAAGGAGAAGAACGAGTAATTACACTTTAGTTGCTTCCATAGTTTCTGTGAGAATGAGCCACTGACCACCTGGAGTCGTCAGTGAATTCACACTAACAGGACTGTTAAAATACACTGTGGCTTTGTGTAGTCTGCCTGGGACTCTTTGGTACTGGATAAAAGACAGTCAGACTCACATCTGTCCTCTGACCCATTTGAATTCAGCCCACACCAGGGTGCCAAGATCCCATAACTCAACTCAGCTTGGATGAGTTCCCCCATAAAAATATAAATTAGAATCACATAAAATTACCATTTTATAGCTCAAAAACAGTAAAAAAATCAGCAATCTTTTAAATATATCATTAATACCTCTCCTTGTAATAGAAAAAATAAGCCACTGATTTCTTTTAGATATCATTTGGTCCATTGGATTTGTGTAATTTTAACACTTCAAATTGGAGTCTTTGTCATTAGAACTATTTTTTTATTATTTTATTTATGTGCATTTCACGCATCTTCGTTATATTTAGAAGCCTTCTCTATCTGCACCTATCATAGTTTCCCCATCAAATATCATGCATTCTATGAGGTATATTGACCTATAATGTCAAATTTGTGTCCCCACGTGTCCCTTGGTGTGAAACCATTCACTGCAGCAGGTTAACCTATGTAGTGATACTCTCTTAAAGACCAACCTTTCTCATCCAGCAGTGATCATTTGCCAGTGTTTTTCAGTTAAAATTGGGGATTCTTAACCATTTACACAATTCTATGCTGGGTTTTGTCTCATTTGAGCTTGCATAGGGTTTGTGCATGCTGTACCACTTCTCTAAGTTCATAGGCTTAAGTTCCCATAAGTCTGAAAAACTATATCCTTATGGTCATCCACTATTCCTGGTTCTTACAGTCTTTCCATCTCCTCTTCCTCTATGCTCTCTGAGCCCTGTGTGGCAGAGGTTTATATAGGAGTCCTATCCAGGGGCACACATTCTGCAGTCTCTTATTTTCTATACTTTGATCAGTTGTGGCCTTTTAGGTTAATCATCCTCTGTTGCATGAGGAAACTTCACTGATATGTATGTTGGAAGTTGAGAGATATATTAGTATTCTCTCTGCCCTATGTTCTTCTAAGTTCCATGAGCCTTATGTTTAGAAATGCCACTGTAATGTGTCACTTAATCTGAGCATCTCTCAGACACTTATTGTCTTTGTGTGACCAGTTGTGGAACTTTATAGTATTCTCCATCTTTTGGAAAAAGAAGCTTCTTTGATGATTGGTGAGAGGTATTATTGTTAGGCTAGTCTGGAGGCCTCAGGAGAGACCATGAAAAGGGGACCTATGCCCAAAGTGGGGTTTGAGCGTGTGGAGGATCTAGCAAGCTAAGCATTATAGATGTAATCCCTGGAGCAGCAAGAATCTAGAATTGTTTTCATATATTAGTGAAGCATTTGTAAACACTTCTACTTATGTTAATCAATAATCATGTCTAGAAATGAAATTTCTCAAAATGAAATGCTGATAGAGAAGTGAAGAATTCATTTTAATGTTCTTTATGTGTTATTTGGATTACAGTTATGTTTAAGTAGCCAGTGAATTTTTAGTATGATTTTATCAGCAGTATTTCTGAATAGTTTTCTGCTTAGAATTCTTTATCAGAGAAATGCTGTATTTAAATGATATCATAGCACAGCTATAAATATAAACTGGCATGTTAATAATTGATATTTGAAAATGTTACTATTTTTGACAGGTCAAAAATTATACTCTTTAAAATGCTGTCAAAGTACCTTTAAATTACAGAATAATTACATAATTTTGAAGATAGAATCAGGAAAAGATATACATTTGAAGTTAAGTATATCTTTTAACAATCAGAAGTATTTGAAGGCACAACAGTAGCATTATCAAATATTTCAAATAATGCTTCTGACTAAATTTTAAAGGCATGCTTTGAATGATAGCTGTCATAAGATAACATTTTATTTTTTAATGTTGATATGTATGAAATAGTTTTCCTCCTGAATCAATTTAAAATGCATTTTTATTTAATAAAGTTGGCCTTTCTCTCCTCTTGATGTTTAAAGGCAAACATGCACCAGCAAGAAAACAGTTTTTCTCAATTATATTCTTTATTCATTTCTACTGAAATTTACTTTTTAATTATTTGAAATTGACAATAGTTGCTCAGCCTTTTAAATGTGTGTGTTTATATACAAGTTCAGGCATGTTTATATATAAAGGTTCATGTCAGGTGTCTCACTCAAGTGTTCTCTAACGTATTTTTTTTTTCAGACAGGGTCCTTCATTGATCCTGAAGTGCCTTAGTTGGGTTACTTGCCCACCAACAATCCTCGGTGCTAAGATTATAGGGTGAACCACTATTCCCCTCTTTCATGTGAGTCCTAGGACTTGAACTCAAGTCCTTATATTTGTGAGGGAAGCGCTTTACAAACAGCATTCTCCCAAGTCCCCTGTGTTTTTCAACAGATCATAAAAATACAACCAACTCTCATTTATTCCTGATGATTTTTTAATGCTTGCTTAAGACATTTAATTATATATATTTTTGGTCACATGAGATTTGCACTTTAGCTGCTTCCTTGTGTATATGACCTGCTTTAGGCAGCTCAGTCTTAGGCCTGAGTACCGGGCATCAGGTAGGAATATCTGCCTGACAAGAGGGGACAGTAGATCAAAAACATATGCTGGGCCTGATGGGGGGAGTGAATTCGAGTTAATCACTAATGAACTTATCCCCAGAGGTACATGTAAGGCAGAACATGGCTCAGAAGGTGACAGATTAAATACGAGGTTAGTATATGCTATTATGTGTACTAACAGAACATAATTTCAAAACCAGAAAGGACTGGTTCATAAAAATTATGCTTGACCTCTCAGTTGGGTCTTTCACAGTTACATATTTAATCCCAAGCACATTTTGAGTTTAAAGAACTGTAGAAACACTTTACATGTATTAACTTAAATCTAAAGAGTACTCTTGGGCTTGGGAGATGGCTCAGCAGTTAAGAACATTGGTTGTTCCTACAGAGGACCTGGGTTCAAATCCCAGCACCCACATGGCAGCTAACAACTGTCCATAACTCCAGTTCCAGGGGATCCGATGGCCTCTTCTGTCCTCCATGGGCATTGCACAACATGGGTGCTGTTACCTATGTGCAGGCAATACACTCATACACATAAAATAAAAATAATAAAATATTTTAAAAAAATCTAAAGAGTACTCTTGAGTTACTAAAGTAGTCCAAATAAAGTTATTTCTATTGATTTTAACTAGTTTTCGAAAATTAGTTTCTCTATTGCCTTGTTTTCTTCAGCCATTTTTTTTAATCACTAAATTATTAGGTTTACATTGCTAAATTTTTGTGAATGAAGAAGTTCATCTCTCCTGATTGACCTGATTTTATACCCAGCATGATGGCTCAGCAGATAAACCTACTTGTGATGTAAATCTGATGTCTTCAGTTCAGTCCCCAGATGCCAAGGTAGAAGGCAGGAACCAACTCTTAAAATTTGTCCTCTGACCTCAATACATAAATGTAGCTCAAGAACACCCGTACTCTGGCACAAACATTACTGTTATACCACACCGTTATAATGATGAGTGAATCTCGGGGGACTAGGACACATACAGGGAAAAATGATGCCCTAGAAACCCAATAAGAAATGCACATATAGTGTCTGAACATTAATGCGTATGTATACATAGGAGCTGCTTGGAAGGGAACGCTGTGCCAGATAGAAGAGATCTCCCTTAGAGCGACAAACATGCTGTACATCACTCACCAAAGAAACTTCTTTTTGCAACAGATGGAGGCTACTGCAGAGTTGCACATCTGGTCAGGCACAGAGAACACACACCTGGGAGATGCCCAATACTAGGTGACACATCTGCAGTCAAATCTCTACAACCAAGGCTCATGGAACATAGCAGAATAAGGGGCAGAGAGAGGGTTAATGTACCCCTCACCTCTCACCAGTGAGGGTTCCACATACATCAGAGTGCAATACACACAGAAGGCCACCACTGGCCAAGTTTTGGAGAATAAGAGACTGTGGAGTGTAGTATGGGACTCCTATATGGAATACCACTCACCCACAGCTCAGGGACCAGTGGAAGAGGAGGCAGAAAGATCGTAAGAGCCAGGGCTGTGCTGCCACCCATTTCTCTCCTCCACTTTGGCATTGGTCTTGTGCTCTCTGTCACCATTGCCACAAGTTCACATGTGCAAACTTCCAGTGGCCTGAAAGTCTCTGCTTCTGTTTGATTATGAACCAGCCCTGACTCTTAATCTTTCTGCACCCTCTTCTGCAAAGATTCCTGAGCCGTAGGTGGATGAGGTTCCATATTGGAGTCCTATCCTACACTTTGTCATCTCTTCTCTAAAACTTGACCAACTGTGGCCTTGTGTGTGCATTGCACTCTGTTTTATAAGGAAGCTTTACCGGTGAGTGTTGAGGGATGCATTAATTCTCTCTCTCTCTCTCTCTCTCTCTCTCTCTCTCTCTCTCTCTCTCTCTCGTTCTGCTATGTTCCATGAGCCTTAGCTGTAGAGGTTCAACTGTAGATGTGTCACCACTACTGGGCATCTCTCAGATGTGTGTTCTCGCTATCTGACAATCGTGCAGTTCTGTTGTAGCCTTCATCTGTTGCAAAGGGAAGCTTCTTTTATGTGTGGTGAGCAGTATGCTTGTCTGTAAACATAAGAATCAATATTTAGCACATAGATATAAATTTTATTTGTCTAGGGATATGAAAGAGATATTGTATTTTTTAGACTCTGTGTCCTCTCCTGCCATGTGTACTTGGCTGAGTTTACAGTGTCATTAATGAGTTCATTCCCATTGAGAGGACTTTATGTCCAATTAGATAGCTGTTGATTGCCTCCCAGATAACAGTACCACTATTACACCAATAGAGGTATTTTGCTATGCTGGTCATTATGGATATTAGGCTTTAGGACTGTGTTGAACCATTGTTCCACTTCTTAATTGCTCTTTTTATTTGTTTTTGTGTTTAGTTTCATTTTTATTATTATTTTTTAGTTCTTTGTATATTTTAGATGCTAATTCTCTGTCAGAGGTATAGCTAGAAAAGACATTTTTCCATTCTGTAGGTCGCCTCTTTAATTGAATGATGATGTCCTTTGATGTGCAGAAGCCTTTAATCTTCATGTAGCCCTGTAGTCCCTTCTGGTATAGGAGCCCTGTTCAGAGAGTCCTTTCCTGTGCTTATAAGTTTCCATGTATCCCACTCCTCTCCTATATATGATGGTAACCATGTTTTAATTGGATTTAAGGTCTGCCTCCTAGGATGGAGCCCATACTGAAAATTGATATCAGCTTAGGATTCAGAGGCTAACTGGGTCACAGGACGTAGGGGAGAAGCTAATACTAATTTTCTACTAAATAGCTATTATAGTAAACTTACTCTCAAAGACTTATGGTTATAACCATAAATTAGTGCATCTCAAATTCTGATGAGACAAGTTTCCTTATGCAACAAAGAGTGATTAACACAGAAACCCATAACTAGCCAATGTGCAGAGAACAAGAGATTGCAGAATGTTTACCCCTCAATAGGACACCTATATTAAAGTTCTGCCTCACAAAGCTCAAGGGATCACTGCAGAAGAGGGGTAGGATAGATTATAAGAGCCAGAGGTGATGGTAACAGTTTTCCAGACAATAGATCAGTTACTCATATGAACTCACAGCAACAGTGACAACATGAACAAGTCCAATGTAAGCTCAAATCAGAGAGAAAAATCTCAGCATAGACATGAGGAAGTGGAAAAAAAGCTCCAACACCACCTAAGAAAATCTTGTCAGTTGGTGACTGCTGGAAGGGGCAGAGATGGTCTCCTTCAAACATAGGACTCTTGGTAGGTTAAGCAGATTCCAGTGAATGGGCCCACATTGAAGGTCCTTTTGAGACACAAACTGAAACCTTATTTTTTAAATATTTTTAATTTATTATTTATATTTTATACGTATAAATGTTTTTCCTGCATGTTAGTGCATCATGTTCATGCAACACCCCACACAGGTCAGAACAGGAAGTTGGATCCTTGGAACTAGAGTTATGGATGGCTGTTTGCTGCCATGTGGGTGTTGGGGATTGAAACTGGATCCTCTAGAAGAACAGGAAGAGCAACTGTTCTTAAATGTTGAGTATTTTCTCTGGCTCCTTTGTAGGACTACGTATATACATATACATACATATATATATACATATATATATATAAATATATTCATTCTACTGGTTCTGTTTCTTTAGAGAACCCTAATACAGATTGCAGTACGAGGAGTGGTTCTAGAAATTCAATTAAAAAGTAAATTAAATCGAATCATTCTTCCCAAATATTTACCAACATTGAGTATAGAAGCAAACTGTAATTTGAAGTAAAATGTAATTTATATATAAAAAGAATGTCGCGCCATTGAAGAAGATAATTTTATAAATATTTTAAGAGTCCATGAAAGCATTCAACATAGCTAACATTAATTGGATTACAAAAATACCAGATTGTCCACAGATAGATATTATGAGCCTGCATTCCCTTTACAACAGAACTTGCTAATATTACAGGCTATTCCTAGAAAAGGGTAAACCAGGAATAAACATAAGAAACCCAACATTATTAAAAAATATATTCTGTAATTGTAAATGGGTTATTGCTGGGCATTTGGTATATGAATATACTATATATTGTTTTCCTAAAGAGATACAACTCAGTAATTAAAAGGAAATTCAAATCCCTAAACATTTATATTAATTTATATTAGTATTTAAAATGTAAAATGTTTAAAATAACTTTACAAACTAATAAGTTATAGAATGACCCTGATAGAATAATATAACATTTTATAATTGAGCTATTAATAAATATAAAATAGGCTTTAAATTATGTCAAGAAGTTAATATTTTTCAGTTATGTCTCAAGATAATCTGTAGCTATATAATACCTGATGCTGATAGCTCAGGGTCTTAGTTGCACTGTTTCATAATGTTTGATTTAATTTGCAGTATTTTAGTAGATATCTCTCTACACATAACTTTATATGACTATATTTCTCAAGTACCATGGGAATTCTTCATTTTCCATAAATATAACTATCAAGAAAAGTTGTGAGGGCTGGTAGCAATATTTAATGTACTATCTGGTTTTCTGTCTCAGCATTACCTATTGTCATCACACACACACTTGCCTCCCTACCATTCTGAACATGAACTCCTACAATGTAATATATAAAGGTATAAATTCTGGTGAAGTGCCTCTAAAAAGTATATTTAGTAAGCATTTTTAAGGGAATTAAAGCTCTATCAGTTAGCCAATATACATCTCTCTTTAAAAGTAACTATAAATCTATACTTTATACATAAATATTTTGAAATAGTTTTCTGTTTTTTTTCATTTTAAAATGAAACAGAGACCAAGTTGGATTCTAAGATATACAGGAATTTTCTTTATAAATTTCTTCTACTCCCAATATGCTGGTTAGTTTTTGCCAATGTGACACAAACTAGAGACTTCTGGGAAGAGGGAATGTTAGTTGAGGGATTTCCCCTACCAGATTGGTCTGTAGTCATGTTGTGAAGAACTTTGTATTTGTGTAATGAAATCGAAGGGCTCAGTTTACTGTGGGTGATGCCATCCCAGGGCAGGTGGGTATAGGTTGCATCAGAAAAGTTACAAAAGTCTTTGTTTCCTTGGGGTCATCTATCCCCTCTGGCTCTTTAATTCTTTCTTCCTCATCTTCCAAAGGTTTGAAATAGGGGTCCTAATCAGGAGAAAGAATTTGGTTGCATTTTTTCTCTGTACTTTGGCCAATTGTGGGCTTCTGTGTTAATCATCATCTGCTATATTAGGAAATCTCTGGTGAGCATTGAGAGATACATACATCCTGTATGTAAAGGTTCCATCGATGATGTGCTCACTTAGACTTAAGTGTCTCACAGACACCTATTCTCTGCATTTGGCCAGTTCTGGAACTTTGTAATAGTCTCCAATTGTTGTAGAAATTACCTGTGATGAGTGGCAGAAAGTACACTTGTCTGTCTGTATCAGTTACACATGTGAATTCATAGCAATGGTGACAGCATGTACAAGTCTTCTGGAAGCTCAGACCAGACAAAATTCCAGCATAGACATGGGGAAGTGGATCACAAATCCCAATCCATTCTAAGGAACTTTTGACAACTAATGGCTGCTAGGAGGAGGAAAGAAATTGTGTTACAGGATAGGACTCTGTGGGCCCAAGAGATAGACCTACACTGAAGAACATTCAGGAACACAAAAAACACTCTATAGGTTGTGTTACATATAAGGGAACGCAATTAAATTGAGTTGGGGGTCTGAAGGGGAGGTATGGGTATGAGAAATGCCATCAAGCTAAATTGTATAAAATTTTAAAAATTAATTTTAAAAGAAAATTAACTGAGCAAGTCAAAGGAGAGAAAGTCAATAAATAACATTTTTCTATGGCTCTGCATTGGCTCTTACCTTTGAAGCCCTGCTTTGAGTTCCTGTTCTGATCTCTCACAGTCATCCATTGTGTTTTGGGCATTGTAAGATGAAATAAACACTTTCCCTCCAAGTTGGTCTTCTTCAGAGTGGTTTATCACAGCATATAAAATACATTTTTTAACTTTTAAAAATCCTTCTTGAGAATTTCATACATGCATATAAGGTATTTTGATCAAATCCATGCCCACTCCCTCCCCTCCAGAACCTCCCATAGTTCTATGTTGTTTTTTTTCTGACAACTTTGTGAACGTTTTCTTTCTTCCTCTTTTTAATGGGGCTTTTTGCTACTCTAACATTCTCCCCTCTGAAAAGGCAACCCTAAAATCTTTTAGGGATTATATAAGAGCTTCCAAATACTTTTGACATTGTTGGCCTTTGGAACAGAATATATTGCTAAGAGGTCCAAGGACATTTTGACTTTTAGCCAATAAACTGGCTACTTTTCTTCGGGATTTTTTTTAACCTAACTGCCTAGCCAATTCCTACCTCCTATTCTTATCACACCATCCTCTGAAGAGGTTATCCAAACTGCCGATAGGGAGTCAGGATGTAGAATGCTCTGGCTTCTTCCATGCTGAATAGGGATTCATGGTGAGGCAATTGGAGTACCCCTTCAGTGGGTCTATCTAGAAGACTCCCAAATTGCGTAACTCTTATCTGTAGGGAGGAAAAAAAAGTCCCTGACTGGTGAATAGGGGATGTGAAGGAGAAGTAAAGGCAAGAGTAATTAGCATTACAAGTTCTAGACAAGGAACCAGGAAAAAGCCAGAACAGGGCAAATTTCAAATGTTCATATGAGAGGCCCTTGGGATTTCTTGACAAGAGAATCCAAGAGCATCACTCTATTGGATTTCTCCTCATTTTTCTTCTGTCTGCCAAGGATGGACTCCAGAATGAGTCCAGGATTCATTTTCAGGCACTTTAATAGCTGGTGGACTGGCTAGAATCAGTGTCAGTTTCCTCTCAAAGTCTTCTAGGTAGTGGGAGAAAACAAATTTAGCCATCATTTTAGAACAATAGTGGGTTATCTCCCTTAGCTACAGGTGGGCACTACAGTATATCTTCACATAGGCAGAACTGGTAAAAGGAGCCAGGGGATCCTCCCAAGCCCATGTGACCCGTAAGGAACATATTTTCCAATGACCTGAAGAGTAAAAATGAATTTGTTTATTTGGTCCAACTGTATGGTCTAAACACCCAAAAGGAAAGTACTATCAAAAAGTAAAGTGAGTGGTACATTTCTTCAATTGTTCAAGGGATTACACTTCTGAGACATTAAGCGTAAGTCCATAAAATACCACTGTTACAAAGATATAGAGAGTCTGTTTATATAAACTATTTCTTAAAATGTGTCCATTTGTATTAGAGCAATAAAAAAGAGCTTAGTATAATTCTTAGGAGGAAATGTAATACTTTTTTTTTTTGCATTGTATCTTAGCACTTTAGGAAAAGGTAAAAGAAGACAGAACATGAACCTTTTAAAGAACTTAGTTCCAACTCTGCATAAGGATAAGAGCTTCTATGTTGCCTACACCTTATTTGCTCAAATTGCCCATGTATAAAATAGGAACTATCGTATGTTCCATTTGAATCACTGGGATGTTAATGAGAATTAGCGAATCAATATAGAATTCTGGAACTCTTGGCAAACAATTTGGTTATAAGGAATCAGTGCCTGAAAAGAGCTCAGATAGTTATATGATGTAGAACGGGCCTTATTAAGAATAGTATATGTTTCAGTGAACTTGTAACTTGCACCATTAGGTATTAGATTTTTACATTTTCCAGTTTATTGACATTAAACAATCTTCAAAAAGGACAAGGGACATTTGTCAATGTCTATTTGTGTCTTACAATTGCAGCTAAACAGGCATGAAAATGCATTCCGGCTCACAGGGTATTTCATATGTGTTAGTCAATGTGATGGTATACGATGCTGAGGGATGAGTTACTTGTGAAAATTCAGTTTACTTCATTCCACATCAGTGGCCTCTGAAGAGCTGAGGATTCTCAACCATACCCCGAGGCTGACCCAACTGCTTTCAAAATAAAATGTAAAGGTGGCTTCATAACTTCTTATTCCCATTCCAATTTATTTGTTTTTAATTATTATTTTTATTTTATTTGTATGTGTGTACTGCTTGAATGTGTGTAAGTGCATCCATATCATGCAATGCCCATAGGGGTCAGAAGAGGGCATTGCATTGTCACGAAATTGGCATTACAAACAGCTGTCAGATACCATATGGGTCCTGAACTGGAGTTCTCTACAAGAACAGACAACCTCTTAGTCACTGAGTCATCTCTCCAGCCCAGGCATTCCAATTTATAATGAATGAAAGCAGCTGTGTGTTACAGTTCACTGTTTATTCCCTTAATGGGAATTTTGTACATTTTAAACAACTCTGTATTTTAATTTTCCTCTGAAACATGTAATCAGTCTCTCCTAAACTATATTTGAACTCTTTAAGGGCTTCAGTAAAAATTGTGTGTGTGTGTGTGTAAAAATAACTTACTAGAGAACAGAAAATTGTGAAGTATTCTCTTAAAATGAATAAGCCAGTTGGGCAAATGAGAAGATATCTAATATTTCCTTTATCATGATTATAATGATTGGTCATTTTAAGTTTAAAAATGAAGTTATCATAGCCTTCTGTACCACACTGAACATGTATTCTGTCAAGTGATACAACAGCAGGTCTATCAAAATCTTCTTCCTTCCCACAAATGCTGCTTAACCAAATGGTATCTGGAGAGATATGTCATCTTCCATGGTTATTCCAAGTCTAGCCTTACTCTTCTGTTTGTGAGGATAATTCAAACTTTAGTAAGAACAGGGCTAAATTAGTACAAGGCTGCCCAATCCCAGGAGCAGAATTCTAACTAGGGAGAACAGGACAATCACTTTAATCACATGCTTCTTCATGAGCATTTGACATGTTGCATGTTTCTTGGCATTGATAAAAACACTACAGATATTCAAATGTAACATTGTTCATGGCATGCATATTCACAGACACCGGGTCAATTCTGATTTGAGATTATCAGAGTACATCGTAACCACATTGTTTTATGAAACTGAGAAATTATTTCCAAAGTGCTTATATCAAGTTGGTACCCCCAATTTCAAATGAAAGCTCATTCTCACCAACAGTTATTAGTTTGCATATATATATGTACACATTTGTGCACATGCATGTGTGAGACAGAGGTAAATGTCATATGTTGTTCCTTCTCATGTACCACCCATCATGCTTTTGAGGTGTGGGGAGCGAGGCCGGCCGAGCCAGCCAAAGATGGCGCCCTGGCTGGCCGCCAAGCCTCGTGCTGTTTACTTCAACTCTTGGCTGATTGCCGAGGCTCGTGATTCTCGCTTGTTTACTCCAAGCATGGTGAGCCCGAACAGGTGCTGCCTGCCTGATGATCTTGCTACGTGGCCTATGAGCTGCACTCTGCCTGCCCGCTGCACGTGTGTGTGCCCTGATTGGTCCTGGCTGGGGGGAGGGCTGTTGGAAATGCTATATAAAGAGCTGAAGTGTGTAATAGGGTGCAACGAGCAGCAGCAGCATCACAGTGGGTGAGATAATGAAGAGAATATGAGAGAGAATAAGAGAGAATAAAGGAAGGAAGAGAAACAGAAGCTTGAACCTCACCTTGGTGTCTGTGTCGTCTTTCCTGGACTCTGCTGGACAGAGTCCCAGCTCGCGACATTGGGGAGGTGGGAAATGTCTCTCATTTGCCCTTGAATTTCCAATTATATTGGTCTGGCTGGTCAGGGTGTTTCAGAGACTCTCTTCTCTGCCTCTCCAGTCCTGGAATTGCAAGGCTGTACTACTGTAACTAGCTTTTTAAAAAATCTTTGGTTCTGACCTTCATGCTTGGACAGCAAACATTTTACTCAGTATCTGCACCACACTTATGCACACCTCCCCTCATTCAATGTATTCTGTTGTATATGTCAATGCCTATTGAACCAAGTTTCTGTCCTCAAATGTCCTTCAGTGTGCATCCATCCACTAGAGCCTGATTTACATATCTAGCATCAACATCCTTAGAAAAAAAAATCAACTCTCCCTCTCCCAGTAGTTATCAGTTGCTAACAGTTCGTCCACTAATGCTGGGGCTTCTTACCCTCATTCCTAGTTTTATTTTAAGATTTTGTGTGGCTTGACTTTGCATGGGTCTTGTGCATGCTGTTTTCATTTCATTGCTGAAAGTTCATTCAAGTAACTTCCCAGCTCTCTGGCTACAAAACTCTGTTTCCTTCTGGTCATCCACCACCTCTGACTTTTCACCCCCTTTCTATGCCCTCTTCCAAAATGGCTCTTGAGCTTTGGGTGGCAGAGGTTTGATATGCATGTCCTATTCAGGGATAAACTGTCTGCAATCTCTTATTCTCTGCACTTTGGCCATTGCCTCTCTCCAGACCCATCACCAACTGTTGAATTGAGAAAGCTTCACTGGTGAGAGTTGGGAGATGCATTCATATTCTTTCTGGGCTCTGTTTTACTATGTTCTCCGACCGCTAATTTTAAGAGGTTGCATTGTAGATATATCACTTAAAAAGAAAGAGCCCCTACCTCACAGACACTCTCTGTGTTTGACCACTTGAGGAACTTTGTAATAGCCTTTCTATGTTGAAAAAAGAAGCTTCTTTGATGAGTGGGGAGAGGTTATCTTTTTTGTAAATATAATCATCACACATATTTAGAATACAGAAAGAAATATGTTGGTATAGGGATGTGATGAAAGCATATATTTCTGTAGAATCTATAACCTCTACAGCCATGCATATTTGGTTCAGCAAATTGGTAGTGAGGATTTTGGGGAAGGGAATCCTAATTCACTGCTAGCGGAATTGCAAACTGCGCAACTACATAAGAAATCAAAGTAGAGAACCCCAAAGAACTAAAAATAAATATACCATATGATCTGGTGATGCCACTCCATGGTATATATCCCAAGGACTCAACACCCTAGTACAGAGATACTTCCTCAGCCATGTTTATTGTTGCTCTTTTCACAATAGCCAAGAAATGGAAACTACATAAATGCCTCTCAACCCATGACTGGATGGGAAGATACAGTTTCCCTTGTAACTATAATAGGCCATGTGAGAAATTCCCTACCCTTCCTAAAGGAGGAAATTAGAATTCCTCCTCTATCCCAAGTTTAAAGACTTACTGCTCTCCATCCTCCAGGATAATGTGTGAGATTATCTGTGTGAGCCCTTTGTGTGCCATGTGACAGATTTTGCTGCCCTTTATTCAGTGAGGTAAGGCTTCAAGTCCACTGGAGGCAAGATATTTTCCCCTATATTCCCCATGTTTCCTTTCAACAGGTAATCTATCCAGCACCCTGTGGAAGTCACGTGAGGTGTCCTTTGGTCAACATACTCAGGTGCTGCTGAGGAGGACTATGGCACTCTACCACTAGAAGAGTGTACAAGTTTCTTCTGAGAAGAGAGCTATGAATTTTACCTGGCAAGATGGCAGAGGCTGGATGTTGCGCCTCTGTTGGAATGGGATTCCAGAGAACAGTCTGGAGTTCTTCTGGCATAGCATGACTCATCAATCAAATTGATCTTCAAGTCAGATCATAAATTTGGGCCATGAAGAGGAGCAGAAACCTCAATCTGGAACTCTCCAGATCCAAACGAACCCAAGATTAGATACAGATCAAAGACCAGAATATTTGTACCATATCATTTCGAAAAGTAGATAAAATCAAATGGCTCTTTGCCCATTGGATCTTGCACTAGAAAAAAAAATCTACACATGCTTTATCTACAACTCCTAAAAACTACCAGATCTTACTCCATTCCAGTATCTCATTAAAAGCTTTCAACTCTCTTTTGAGAAAATTATAGAATCCGTGCCTACTCCCTAACTGAACAAGTTTGTATAAATGTTGAAAGACTGTTTTTTACCTGTGTGCCTGCGGGAACCTCCCACAATTTGCAAAGCTGTGACTTTATTCCTGGGGCATGACTTCATTGGGAAGAGGGAAGCCGACATCTTTTGTTTCACAGAGTACTCATTTACACTGAAACCTTATTTCTCAGATGAATTTAAATGTCATTGCCCTTTGGTATTGCTCTTTTTAACATTTCAAAGAAGCTATTGATTTATATTACCAGTTTTCACATTCAGATGGCACATATTCTCAATAAATGTGAGAAATGGCTATCATTTTGCTTCCCCAAATGAAATAATATTTTATTAAATATGGAAGTAAATAAAAATTACAGATGAACTAATACATGTGGCATACCTTAAATAGCAATCTAAGTCTTGTTAATGACAATTTTTCTTACAGAATGGTCAGAATTCTGAAGTTATTCTTGAATGAGGGAATGTTCTTTATATACCCAAAGTTTCATTTACACAGTAAATTATAAATCTTTTCAACTTTATACTTTGTATATTGACAATATAATTTTTAATTTGTTCAATAAACCACCTAAATTTGTAAACAAAGCATTTCTAAATACAGTCTAGGTCATAGCAACTATAATTCATAATATAGAAACTTTTACATATTTTATATACTCTACAAAAATAATGGCGTAGTTCTATTACAAATAAGACTTGCTTCCATTTCCATTAACTACAGCATATAAGAACAGTCAGTGAATCACATTCCTGCCTTGATTTCTGTACAGGTGGAAATGAATGTTAGACTGTATAGAAAGTGTCGAAAGCAAAACCTACAAACAATGAAGCAAAAGCAGCAGGAATTGTAGATAGTTTCTGTGGCCTCAGACGGCTGTGGCTGCCCCTCCACTCTTCCAGTGCTGGGTGCTATCTCCGGTGCCACTCCTCTGCTCCCACGGGCACTGCCTCCAATTGCAGGGGCACAGCCTTCTGGGCGCTGCCTCAGATAGCACCTGTGCTGCCCTTCACTCCTCTCTGCAGTGGTAAGCTGTGGTCACTCTTCTGTTAGCCCTGCACTGAGGCAGCTCTTCTGCATGCCTGGTGCTGCCTCCTATCGTAGCTACTTCTGCCGGGTCCTGGACCCCATGGCTGGTGAGGAGACTGTGTCAGCGGAGCCACATTCTGACACAGGAGACCAGGTTCGTTGACGCAGATCCGGTTTATTGTAGAAGGGCACAAGCTTATATAGGGGCAGGGGTCCAATCAAGAAGTAACAACTTAGATCTTCTGCAGGGCTGTGTCCTACCATGACATCACAAATCAGGCACCTCATCAGCATAATGGATCTCCAGTTACTTAAGTTCTGGTTTCCTTATAGGGCCTGGTTTCCTGGGAATCATGTGACCCAGGCTGTCTAAGTGTTGCTATTTGGATTCCAATGGTGGTGATTAGGGCGCGGCGAGCTCTAGGCATCAGTCTCATGATCTGCCAATGGGAGCAAATGTCACAAGCATTTCTTGTGGCTCCAGCGGTTGGCTGTTGCCTTGGACCTGCTGTATGGCTGTCAATAAGACTTTCACCCTAGGCTCAAGCCTGTCTCCCACAAGTTTCGACAAAGATTGATGATTCCTTTCATAAATATATGTAAGAGTTTCCTCATTATCAACATTTCATCCAGTATTTATAACATATATTAGCAGCTGCTATTACAGTATCAACATAAAGTTTGAGACAGCAAGAACTGAATAAAAATTTTCTTCCAAGAATTTCTCTCCATTGCTGCAGCTGATGATGATTGGTCTTGGAAAATGATGAGGTGCTCAATTCTATCAGTGTTTTTATCTGTTCAAGGAGGATAATGGTATAATTAGCCACATTATCTAATTCAAAGTTAATACACCACATTTTCATGATACTTTCTAGTATTAAATATTGATTAGACGTTTTAAAAAGGACAAAAGAAGAAATATTAAATAGTGAAAAGCAAGTACAATAGATAAATATTAATCAGAAAATTGCTAAATATAAAGGAATGCTACTAATTTAAGAAAACTGGTGCTGTAGTTGCACACTTTGTTACTACCTAGGCACCAATTATGATGATTTCTACATATGAGATTTAGAGCAATCATGAACATTGTGTTAAGGCAAAGATTTTGTCTCATTGTTTCAATTATATTCTAAAACAGTGTGAATGCACAGGAGATGTTCAATGTGCAGTTGTGAAATGAGTGAAGAGATATTTGAGGGGAGACTCAGAATGAGCCCATTTGCTTAGATATAGAATGAATCAGTGATGTAGAGGTGCATATTGCTCCTGAAGCACATTTAAAGTTATATGACTTTATAATTTGAATCATCATATCTCCACCGGACTACGCTGTCACTTTGATACTGAATCTATGGTGCATCATTCAATCATTTGAGCATTCTGTAAGTTGTTTATTTGTTATTTTAATCAGACAACAACAGCAGAGTTCATAAAGTAGTTATCTTCCCAAGTCAAGTTTTATTAACTGAAAGTTTTGGGGTATTTTTCCTCATACAATTTATAACAATTATAAGGAGATATTTTAGACATTTGGCAGGAGCGAGGAATATTTTATCTTACAGTTAGTATTGTTCATAGCAAACAGCTAATATCAATTCACAAATTGCTTTAAGATATATAAATGTATGTATAATACATGTATATTCTGAAACATAAACCTGCATATATATATATATTCATATACAAATATTCATGTAATGTAAAGGACAAGTGTTTATGAAAATTAATGGTGAGACAAGAGTATGATAATTGTTTTTAATGCATGCTGTCCAGAGGAAGAAAGACATATTACCTGCATATGTGTTTGAGAAAAAGTCCACTAGGTTGAAAATACAGTTAATAATCATGACTGTAACTCAACAGGGTTCCCAATGGACCCTAGAAATTAGCCAGTTTGCTTTTTAAAAGCCTTGGAAATTCTTGTATTTCATTTCAGTGGTTTATACCAATAAACAAAATATTTTTAACTTAAATTCCAGACAATTTCTTTTTTAAGATTTTTATTTTTGTTTTAATTCTGTGTGAATGTTTGTCTGTATGTCTATGTGTCAGTATGTACAGTTTGAGTGCAGTTCCAGAGATACCATAAGAGGGCATGTGTCAGATTTCCCTGGAGCTGGAGTTGAAAGTGGTTGTAAGCTGACAGACATTAATTCTAAGAACTGATTCCAGGTCCTCTGCAAGAGCACCAAGAACACTTAACCACTGAACCATCTGTCCAGCTTCCATATAGAATCTTCTACATGTTCTCAGTTCATCTCTAAATTAGCTTCTACCTCTTGTCAACTTCCATAATCTACTTAGGGACTACTGCATTTATTTTGCATGAAATCATTAATCAGACATGTAATCAACCATATTGGGGCCAGACCTTTTTCTAGATCCATGCAGCATGAGAGGGGGACATCACAAAGTATTATTTTCATAAGGAGGTTATATTGCATTTTCACTGACAATAAAATAAATGAAAACATATTTTATCAGGAAGTGTTCATTACAGCCATCAAAAGTAAAGCAGGTAGGGAAGAGCTATTTTTGTATGTCTCACTTGAGAATTCTTTCCTACAAGGATTTTTTTTTTACAGATAACAAAGCCTTCAGGACTTTCTATTTTATTTCTCTTGTTGAGTTCAGAGCTGCACAGAATAATCCTTTTGAAGACAGCCTAATGGGAGTTGAATCAGTTTGAACAAATTTAATTGACAGATGCGCCAGCATAACACTTTTATTTAAGCACCCTTATTATAAATTTTTCCATTGTGCCTACTTCCTACAATTCATAAAAGCATGAGAAATTATTTGATTACATAGCAATATGAAATAGTAGAGATTGCTTTGAGAGATTCTCCCTGGGAGAAAATTCCAAACATGTGCTTCTGTAATTTTGTATTAATAAATATTAAAGAAGAATTGTCAAGAATTAATGATGGTTTGATTCTCAAATAAATGAATATTATATGAATAAGGAAATTTTGGTTAAGCATGGATATGGAGTTTGACTGGGTTTTTATCTTTGTTCCCTTGAGTTATCATTGTAAATCTAGGTGAGAAGCAAGCAGAGGTACATAATGCAGAACATCCTTTGTCTTCACCTTTTCTTTTTCTTCTTCTTTTTCTCCCCTTTGCTCAAAATTACTTCTTAGCCATCTGTTTTATAATTTCCTTCTCTTTATTCACCTTTCAGTGTCCGTGCAAGTATTATGTCATTGTCTAGCTTGTATCAGAGGTATCCTGTGGAGGTAGTGTTGATACTAATAATGAGAATGAAAACAGTGTTTCAACAAACTGACAAAAATACATCTGGCTATTACTTGCAAACTTATAACAAATATCATCATGCAGACATTCAAACGACAGAAGCGAATTATGTAATGTAAAAATGAGTTGCTGTCCTTCAACTCTAAACTATGAGATGAAGATAAGAAGTACAATTAAAAAGACCTGACATGGTGGTATATGCCTTTAATCCTAGCACTTGGAGGGTGGAGGCAGGCAGGTTTCTGAGAGCTTGAGGCCAGTCTTGTCTACATAGTGAGTTCCAGGCCAGCTGAGGCTACAGGGAGACCCTGTCTCAAAAACCAAACAAGCAAGCAAACAAAAAAAGAGATACATTACAAATGCAAGAAAGGAAAAAGAAGAAAGGAAAGATATTCAAAGAGACAGCGAGGCAGAGAGTGAGAGAGCAAAGGGAAGGCAGAGGCAGAGAGAGAAACAGAGGGAAAACTAGTAGCACTGCAGAAAAAAAAAACACATTATCAAATATATTATCTCTAAAACATCTTAGTTTAGTTCATGACATATTTTACAATTAATAAGTACAAAAGAAAATCTCAAACCAACTAGCTGAAAAAAGTATTGCTAGTGTATTTTAAAAAAATGAATCTAATATTAAGGAGATAGGATTTATATTTTTATTCAATAAATTATGACCCAAATGCCATTTTATCCAACTTTTACTAACAAATAAGAGTTAGGATAATTACAATGCAATGCCAGTCTACTTACCTGATTCAAGATCCTGTAATATCTCTGTTCAGTAGTAGAACTATTTTGCTAGTATGATGAATACGCAACATGGAGAGGATGTTAAGCCTTTCAAGATGTTTTGATGAGAACTGTTAATCTTTAGTCATTATTTTAAACTGGTTTATATGATTTGGACAGGTACAGATTCTTACAGACTCAGCAGAAGAAAGCACATGATCATCTCATCATATGCAGAAAAGCACTGTGACAAAATCCATCACTACTTCATAAGAAAAGCCATGGAGAACCTGGGGATACAGGGGACATGTCTCGACATAACGACAAAAACAATACAATATAATGACAGTAATGAAGAAGTAGACAGTCAACATCATGCTATGGAGAATAGTTCAAATCATTTCCAGTAATATCAGGAACAAGAAAAGGATGCCTATTCTTTCCATCACTGTTCAGCATAGTGTTTGAAGTTCTGGTTAAAGCAATAAGACAAATGAGGAGGTAAATTGGATACAATCGGGAAGGAGGATATCAATTCACAATTATTTGCAGATGACATCATTCTATATATAACAGACCCAAAGTACTCCACCAGAAAATTGCTAAACCTGAAAAACAGTTAGTAATCTAGAAGGACAAAAAAAATTAACACACAAAAATCAGATGCTTTCCTATATTCCAAAGCAAAGGTACTGAAAAAGAAACCAGAGGAACAGTCATTCATGATGATCTTAAAAAATATCTTGGAATAAATCTATCCTGGAAGTGGTAGACTTATAATAAGAACTTTAAGACATTGAAGAAAGAAACAGAAGAAGACGCCATAGGATGGAAAAACCTCCAATGCTCATGAGATGTGAGATAAATATTCTGAAAATGGACATCCTACAAATAACAATTCATAGTTCCAATTCAGTCCCCATTAAGTCCTAAATTATTCACATACATTGAAAAAATAATCTTGAAATTTATATAGAAACACAAAGAAATCCAAAATAGGTAAACAATCTAGAATAATAAACAAATGGTGAGAGATATCACTATTCTATGTTTAAATTTATACTACAGAGCTGCAGTAATAAAAACAGCATGGAAGTGACATAAAAAAGACACATTGATAAATGAACTAGATTGGCAGATCAAGATTTATGTTCACATACTACAACAACCTGATTTTTTTTATTCCCCCAAATTTGAAATTTTCTTGAATCTTTTATTGAATAACTGTGAATTTCATATATTTTGATCACATTTAGAAGCCCCCCATCTGCATCCCTCTTATAAACCCTCACAAGATTTCATGTGTTCTTTCTTATATGTTCAGGCCCGTCTAGATAAGTTTGTATCTCAAAATGTCTTTCAGTCTGTGCCCATACACTGGAGCCTGGTTAACCTATCAAGAATCAGTACATAAAAGCAAAACAAATCTCTCCCAATAATTTGTGCTGCCAATAGTTCAGCAGCTAAGGTTGGGGATTCTTACCCATTTCCCAAATTTTAAGCTGGGTTTTTGTTTGACTTCAGCTTGCATGAGTCTTATGCATGCTGACAACACTGAAAGATCATAGGAGTAACTTTATACAGAAAACTCAGTTGCAGTATAGTAATCCACTATACCTGGCTTTAACAGTTTTTCTGTCCCCTCTTCCACAATGGACGAAAGCCTTGAATGACAGAGATCTGATTTTAGTGTGCTGTTTGGGGGATAAGCACTTTGCTGTCTCTTATTCTCTGCACTTTGACCAGTTGTGTCTTTCTGGGTTAATAACCATCTGTTGCATGAGGAAACTTCTGGTGAGAGTTAGATGTATTTACACTTGTCTGTAAATATAAGGATGGATATTTAGAATGAAATAATAATTTACATAATGAAATTCTACACTGAGAGATGGCTCAGCAGTTAAGAGTAAATTATCCATTTATCAGTTGAAGAACATTTAGGTTGTTTCTATTTCTTGTGTATGGTAAAAAGAGCAAAAACAAACAAGGCCAAGCAAGTATGTCTGCAGTAGGATGAGTCCTTTGGACACAGGTCAAGAACTGACATAACTAGATCATTTGGTAGATTTATTTTTATTTTATGGAGTTCTCCATAGTGGTTGTGCCAGTTTACAATCCCACTAGTGGACAGAATGAGAGTTCACCTTTCCCTGAATCCTCAATAGCATTTGATGTCATTTGTTCTCTTGATCATAGTCATTTTGATTGGAATAACATAAAACCTTGAGATGGTTTTGTTTACATTTTCCTAACTACTATGGATGTTGAACAGTTTTTAGGTGTTGCTTAGCCATTTTTATTTCTTCTTTTGAGAACCTTCTGTTCAGATTCATAGCCCATTTATTAATTGAGTCATTTGTTTTATTGACTGTGTTTTGAGTTCTTTTATGTTCTGAAAATTAATCCTCTGTCAGATATAGAGCTGGTGAAGATTGTCACCCATTCTTAGGTCTTCCTCTTTACTTGACTGTTTGTTTCCTTTGCTATACAGATGATTTTATTTAATGAGGTCCAATCTGTCAGTTGTTGACCTTAATTCCTGAGCAACTAAAGCCCAATTTATAAATTCATTTCCGACAACTATATTTTGCATGCTACTATGAATGTTTTCTTCTGACAGTTTCAATATTTTGGGTTTCATTTGCAGGTGTCTGATGCATTTGTAGTTGACTTTTATGCAGGCAGGATGACAGATATGGGTCAAACTTCATTCTTTCACATATGAAGATCTTATTTTCCCAGCACCATTTGTTGAAGATGCTGTCTTTCCTCCACTGTGAGTTGTTAACAACTTTGTCAAATAGCAGGTGGCTGAAAATTGGATGCATTCATGTTTGGGTCTCCTGTTTTGTTCCATCAATCTACATGCTTTTTTCTGTACTAATACCATACTGTCTTTATGACTATAGTTCTATAATGTAGTTTGAAATCTGCTATGGTAATCCTCCCAGTATTGTTTTTTTACTCAGAATTGATTTGGCTATCTGGGGACTTTTGTGATTCCACATGAAATTTAAGATATTTTATTTTTCTATTTCTGTGAAGAATGTCATGGAGAATTTGATTGGGATTGCAATTTATCTATAAATTTCTTTCGGTAGAATGGTCTTTTTTGCACTATCAGTTCTACCAACATGGGAGGGCTTTCCATCTCCTCGTGTCTTCCTCAATCTCTTTGTTCAAAGACTAAAGATTGTATTGTAGAGATCTTTAATATCTTTTCTTTGTTATGTAGACATAAATATAGATGGTATTGTGTATTGGAGTGTTTCCATGAACTCTTTCTCTAATTGCTTATTAATGGTGCATAAAAAGTCTAATGATTTATGTTAATTGATTTTATATGAAAGAGTTGATCATTTCTAGAAGTTTTCTGTTTTTTTAAAAGATAAACAGGATAGATAGAATCATATCCCAGTTAACCAAAAGAAAGAAAGAACAAATCCAAATCACCAAAATCAGAGGAAAAATTACAAAAATAAAATATATGGGAATATTCTTAAAACTTATACTCTATTAAATTAGAATATTTGATGTTTCCCAAAGTAAAGGGATTACAAATTTTTAAAAAAATAAATCAATGAATTTCTAAGTTCAATAAAACCACCAAATGTAAACCAAGAAGAAATCAACAGCCTAACCATTAAAAAACATAATCAAAATCAAGAAACATTCAAAGAACCCCAACTGCTTCCTGCTGGTGAAACCAAACTTAGGGTCTGGTAGTGATTTCTCCCCTGCATGAACATTTCCTCAGGTTTTAGTATAGTGGTGTATAATATGAAGTAGAAACAAGACTTTTCTTAATCTATAAATACAGTTATATTTTAATCTTAATCTTGTTGGTGTCTCTTAGTTGTAAATGCATCATTTAAGCATTTGTAATAAAATAGAGCAGTATATGTTGAGAAGACAAGTTTGAAGTGTTTTTCACTTATAATAAAATGAATAAAATCATTTGTCAAGGTTGTGATAATTGAAAGGATCACAAAACACTGAGTTCATCATAAAGTCTGAAGAGGATTGCACTAATCCAGAAACAGAAAAGACCAAAATTAAGAGTGAAACTTCAACTAAACCTTCTGCAAGGCTGATTGACAGACTCAAACCTCATCATTGTGAAGAGCCTAGAATGATGCAGGTCCAGATCCAAATTACCTTGGGCTGCTTTTAGCCCTCTTAATAGCCATTACTCCCTTCTCTGTCTTGACCTCACAGCTTTCGGACCTTTCAGTAAATCATTTGGAATATACCCACAGAGGTCTAGATTTTCAATCAACAAAAAGTTAACAATACTGTCAGGTAACATTTGAAGCCTGTTATGGAGTTTCTCCCCTTCACTTTAGTCCCCTTAAGTAGTATTTCCACAGATATATTTGAAAACTGTATTGATTTACAGCTTTCTATTTTTTCTTGTATTTTGAAAACCCCATGAACTGCCTCAACTTTGGGACATGGAATCTGAGTACATGTGTTCCTGGACCAAGGCCTAAAGAAACCTAAATCTTATTCCATTCCATGTATTCTCCTATTATATATTTAAAAATCAATATTAATTTTATGGCTATCTCTCTCCTCTGGGACAAAGGACCCTCTGTATAATTGAAGCTGTTGGAGTAAGGTTGATTGACAGATGTCAAACACTTCTATACCAGGGTGCCTTGGCGGCTCAGCTGATAGGTGGCAAATTGTTGGCTATGATGTTAACAGTCCCTGTGACACCCTGTCTGCCTTGAACACTTCAGAGATGCCTGGAGCAAACTTCACTTAGCTCTGAAGATAACTGCAACTGTGGTACATGGTAATACTGAAATTTAACAAGTCAGGCTCTTATCATAAGAGTCCCAACAGTTTACACAGGCTCTGGGATACTTCCCTTCATCCACAAAAGGTATTAATGACATCTAGATGACTTTCTTTCAGTTTCTGCTCATGGCTCTGAAATCATGTAGTTATTTTCACTCATGCCATAAAGGCAAAAGAAGGAGTTATGCTGATGACTTGGCTAAGCATCCGTAATTGGCAGAACTGGAATCTATGTACAAGCCTGCTATGGAAACAGCCAGTTTCTCAGTCTTCTCTGGTCAGTCCAGGAGACTTTATTTGTCCCTTCTACCTCTGCCTCCATCTTCTCAATGACCTTTTATCCTCTACCTGTGGACTATCTTGGATATACCTGACTGCTCTGGTTGCATTAGAAACAGACAGTTACATAGTCCCTGAAGTTTTCAGGACTTCTAATAAAAGCAGGTAGAAGGCATCTGGAGATTGACTATTCGGGACTGCATATCCATTAGGAAGACCTTGAAAAATACTAGAGAGCAGCCAGGGTCAGGGACTGCAATCACTGGAAATACTGAGAATACCAGTGGTGTGGCAAGGGGTTAGGATTTCTAAAGCCAAGAGGTGGTGAGGAATCAAAACTATAAAAGACAAGGGTCTCCAAAGACCTGTTGGGCAGAATACAGACCCTGATCAGTAAAAGGAATTCCAGAGAGCAACTAAGAATTAAGTGTTAAGCTGTAATACTAGGTACTCATCTTTGTGTTGCTGACCAAAAGAGCACAAGACCTCCGAATTGAGTTCCTGGGGCCATAAGTCTCTGTTTTGAAAGTCTACAGTTGAAAGTCTCAAGTTCTCAAGGTCTGGAGCTATACATATAACTCTGGCTTTAAAAAGCTCAGAGCAGTAAGTCTATAACGTCAAGTATTTGGAGTCATAAATCTTCAGCTTTGAGCATGAAAATCTATAACTCTCTGATTCTCAAGGACCAGAACTTCAAGTCTGGGATGTTGAAAGCCCAGGTGAAAAGCAAGCCTGTAAGTTCAGAGCTTCTAAGGGAGCCCATCCTGACTTCCATCTAAACAGTATAAAAGAACCATCAGTGGTTGGTGTCACATTATTCTTCAACCTCATGGTTGTAGATTTTTCCCAAAGCTTCTGCAATTTCTCTCCCACATATCAGCAAGATATGGAGATACCTGTATGTGTTGGTAATAATGTAACCTCTGAAATTTCTTGTAGCTTTACTAATGTACTTTCTCTATGAAATGCAAATATTCTTAACTTATTTTGAAGTTTTTTCTATACTAAACTATTAGAAGCCTATATTTACAGCTTTCACCTTACTGTACTTTGGGAACATGATGATATCACTTAATTGTTCTTTTCTGTCTCTTTTGAAAGAGGGTTAGATATTTTGGAAGTAGAGAACATCACAAAAAATAGAAAGGTAGTTACACTAATAAATGAAATACTGACATCCATTAAATGTGTGATTATTGGCTGTGTATAGTTAAACATACAGATACGAATCATTCTTTCACTATATCACACGTGTTAGAATACTTAGAAGTTGTTTGTATCGTGTATGTGGATTGATATTGATGAATTGAGAATCAATAAACATTGCTTCCCCATGGATCCTGGAATATACTACAAAATCATTACTGGTTTGCCTTTATCTACTGGATAATTTCATGGAGTCAGTAAATTAAGCTTCTTGAAAGGTTTCATGTTCGGCTTCTGTAATTACCTACATGTTTTAATTTGAAGCACAAGTTCTATATATTAATCTCTCTACTCATACCCATTTTATATCTACCTTCTCATTCCTTCCCACACTTATCAAGTACTGACCTCTTAGAAAAGCATATAGCATGTTTATATTACAGACAAATTCCAAAACCAGCAAGATGGATCAGCAAGGGAATAACTTGCCTCCAGTCTTGACTACCTGACTTGAATATCCAGAACCCACATGATGGAAAGAAAGAATGACCCTTGAGAGTTGTCCTTTGCCCTACACACACATGCTATGGTGTGTAAACAGATACATATACACACATGAATAAATGTATAAAATATAAAAGCAAGTTTACAAAGAAAACCTGAAAACATCTTGTTATTACCATTTGTGTTTTATGCTTTTTCATATTTATGGCATTAGGAATACTTTTGGAATATAAGTGCTGCTGACTTGTGATTGCAATACAAAATATGAAATGGAAAGTTTGAGAACTTACTCTCATGAAATTAGACACAATACTGCAGTTCTGTTCCATTGTTCCATTCATGTAACTTATAAACATAATAAATAATTTTATCCATGTATTCATAAATAATTTAAACACCACACATGTATGTTTCTAGATAAATTGTGGATTTTATGAAAGCTGACATCATGTTTGTTTTTCCATCCTAGTTTACAATGCATAGGGAATTTCTAAGGCCATTATCCAAAACAGTTCAGGAAAACTGAAGTTGTGAAATCTATACCACTTATGGTACAAATTATTTTACAATTAAGTAAGCAAACCTAGTTTCATAAGAACAACATGGCACTGACATTAAAAAGACCTGCAGATGAATGGAAAAGACTCAAAGACTCAGAGGTAAGTCTGCATAATTTAGTCACCTGATTTTCAACAGAGATGCCAAAGGATACCCAGGTAGAAAAACAGAATCTTCAATAAATGGTACTAGAAAAACCAGATGTCCAAATGTGGACAATGACATTTGACTCATCCTTCATTCTGTTCCAAATTAAACTCTGAATGGATCAAAAACTTTGATGTAAAACCTAAAGTTCTGAAATTGCTAAAAACAGAAGCTAAAAATTACACAAAACATGAAGGAATAGTTACAAACATTCTAAGTAGAAGTCTGAGAAAAAGTAAGAGCTCAGCTACTGGAAGCAGTATCTTAAGCCTGTTTTTATCTTTGAGCTATTTGTGTATTAGCTTTGAGTGATAAATCATTTGGATTTGAATAAATATATGGAAAGACAAACTTTTTATTTGTCTCTGTGGAAGCTGACTTCAGTGACTGTGGACACTTTCCAGGTTGGAAAAATCATTGTGGTTGGAGATATGCTCAGTGGTTAAGAGCACTGACTGCTCTTGCAGAGGATTTGGGTTTGATTCCCAGCACCTGCATGTTGGCTAACAACCATCTGTAATTCCACTTCCAGGGTTCTGATGCTCTCTTCTGACATCTGTGGGCTTCGCACGACACAAGTGTAATTACATATATGCGGGCAATACATTCATACAGGTAAAATTAAAATAATAAAATATTTTTAAGACTTTGCTTTTAAAAAAAGCAAATGTCCTGATAATTTTATAGAAAATAAACTTCTGTATTGCTCACTGATTAAGCAGAGTGTGTCTCCCTTTCAAGGCTCATGTATAATACTCAGAGTCATTCATTAACTCATAGACAGGAATAAATTTTACACATGTGCTTCTGATCTTTCTACAAGTGTTTCTTCTGTCCTTGCTAGCAACTGCCTTTTTATCTTCTCAGAATAAATCTCCTCTAGAATTTTTTGTCAATCTCTATGTTCTGTATGCTTCCTACATAAACAGGGCTCTATTTTTAAGTCATCACACTAAGGGTGTCAAAAGAACTACCTGATTTGTAGAACCTATCTCTGACAGCTGGCAAAAGTGGTACATAGTGATTAAAGCTGGTAGCAATTAAGTGTAGGGAAATTCCACATTCACACAGACAGCTAGAGGTTCTTATAATTCTGCAGCCTTCACGTACATATGGTAGATGCAGCAACGCTCTGCTCTTTCCACACCGAAGTAAAACAACCTAATGTTATCCTCTTTACTCTATTTTAATGTAGCTGCAGATTTTTTCCAAAATATAAGCCAGCTGGCAAGGATAATTTGATGGTAGATTTATTTGAGAGCTGTCAGTATGTATTTCAAACAGTTCATAATATTCAAGATGCAGACTAGAATTTGGCTTCTGTGTGTTTCTTTTCATTTACTTCTTTCAATGCTCAGAATTCAAGAAAACTATAAGAAGGCATCTTTCTGTTGTCATTTGTGGATTTTAAATGATGTCTTCAAAGTATAAATTTTTTCAAAAGACTACAAAATCTCATTCTGTCTTCTGTTTTCCTTGTGGTACTTCAATAAGCAACACTCTGACTTGATGGCTGTCTTACTTGGAAAAAAATTAAGTAAAGGGGCTAGGGAGATGGCTCAGTGGTTAAGAGCACTGACTGCTCTTGCAGAGGACCCCGGTTTGCTTCCTAGCACCCACATGGTAACTAACAACCACCTGTAACTCCAGCTTCAGGGTACCTGATACGCGCTTTCGACCTCAGAGGGCATTGCATGCATGTGGTACACTTACATATATGCAAGGCAAAATACACAAAAAATATGTAACAATCTATTCCATTAGGTGTGTACACACAAAAGATGTTTCTGTATTAGGCATGATTTGAAACTTCTCTTATTAATTAATGGCCTACTTATTTAAGCTTTACCCTATAAAAATTCACTTTTCTGAAGTTAAATTGTCAGCAGTACTGCAACCACTCCATCTTCATATATTATGTCTAGAGTGCATCTCATATCTTTAAATTTACATTTCAGTATGTTCTTATTTTAGATGTAGGTTTCTTATTGAACTTGAATAATGTGGGCTTTTATGTTTAATCTATTAGTTATCAACTTTTCTAATATTAGCATCTCAAGATGTTACCCTGGTTGATCACCATTTCTTACACTCATAATTGTACGGCCTTGACATTCTACGTATATAGGACTATAAGTATGTGCTACCATGTTTGACTTTAAATATTCATTTTAGTTACTGTGCTTTTATCATGTATATTTGCATTTAGTTATAAATCAAATACTTAAACATGTGAAACATAGAGGTTTATAGTTAATTCACCAAATTTTTCAGCCATCAATAATTTCTTCATTCCAAAGTCAGCTCCATACCTTCTAACAATCACTCAAGTTCCCTTTTCCCCCAAACCAGGAATCATGGACCTACCTTCTTTCTTGATGTATTTACTTCTTCTAGGTGTTATATACATAAAATTACACAATTTCTAAGTATTGCATTTGCCTTTACATACCCAGTGTAATATTTCCTATGTCAGTCCATCCTGTAACATGCATCAAGACTACATTTCTTTTTATGACTAAAAATAATTAATTTTATTGTTTTTCTACTTCCTGTTTACTTACTTAAGCACTGACAGAGGTCTGAATGGTTTTATTATTAGGTGGTATCTTGAATATTGCTACTAAAAGTCAGGCATGTCTATTATGTAATGCATATTCTCTGTTTACTTTTCTTTCTAGAATTACTGAGATGATTTTAACCTTATTTTTTAACTTTTAGAAGAACAGTAAAATTGTTCCCTAAGGAAAGGTTCCATTTTCATTTCCTGCCAGTAAGGACAAGGGTTCAGTATTATCAACACTTTGATTGACTCAGTGCTCCTTTGACTCAGATGCTAGCCATCCTGCTGAAAGCCCATCATTTTGATTTTCAATTCTCATGTGACTAATTATGCTCAACCTTTTGATCTGCTTATTTGTCACTCTTGGAAAAAGGTGTATTCATGTCATTTGCCTTTTTGCACCTTTTACATCACAACTTGCAAGATTCCTTTGTAATCTAAATAATCAAATCTTGTTAGAGGATTAGTTTAGCATTATATTCTCATTATGTTTCCACTTTCTTGATAAGGAACTATAAGAAAATATTATTTTTATAAAATTTCTATGAGGTCCAAATATGCACAAGTTCCTTATGCCTTTTATTTAATATTATAAAAAAATAACAATTAAAGACAATGATAGCTTTGTGCTATGACACATGCTAAGATTCTCAGTACTCTGAAGGCTGAAGCAGGAAGAGTCCCTTATTTTGAGGCCATCCTGAGCTACATAGCATATATAAATTCAGCAAAGATCATATAGTATAACCATATCATAAACACATGGACATACATACACACACACACATATGTGTACACAGACACAGACACAGACACACACACACACACACACACACACACACACACACACAAGTATAAAAGCCAAAGTCAAAGAGGTTCAAGCTACTATTCCTGAGGTTTATAGCTTTCAATTTTTATATGTAATTCTCTTTTATCCTAGTATATTAATCTATCTAGATAATGTAGTAGTTAAAATTCATTATTCTATAAGTAAATATTCAATTATCATAACGTCATTTGTTGAAATACTATTTTTTGTACATTGCATTGTTAAATACTTATATTCTGATATTCATTCATCACTCTTTTTTTAACTTTTACGAAAACTTTATTAAGAATTTCATACATGCATATGTGGTGTTTTGATCAAATCCATTCCCACTCCCTCCCTTCCAACACCTCCCATATCTCCCCATGACTTTTTTCTTTTTCTTTTTTTTTTCTTTCATTTATTTATTTTTATGGGGCTTTTGGATACTCTAACATTTCCCCCTCTGAAGAGGTAACCCTAAAATCTTTTAAGGATTAGATACAAGCTCCCAAATACTTTTAACATTTTTGGCCTTTGGAACAGAGTACGTTGCTATCAGTCCCAAGGACATTTTGACTTTTAGCCAAGAAACTGGCCAATTTTCTTTGGGGTCTTTTTACCCTAACTGGCAGCTAATTCCTACCTCCTATTCTTATCACACCATCCTCTGAAGGGGTTATCCAAATTGACAGTAGGGAATAGGAACGCAGACTGCTCTGACTTCTTCCATGCTGAACACGGAAGCAGGGTAGGCAACTGGAGTACCCCTTCAGTGGGTCTATCAAAACGTCTCCCAAATTGTATAACTTTTATCTCGAAGGGGAAAAGAAAGTCCTTGAATTGTGAATAGCAGATGTGAAGGAGAAGTAAAGGCAAGAGTAGTTAGCATTACAAGTTCTAGACAGGGAACTAGAAACAAGTCAGAACAGGGAAATATTCAAATGTTCAGATGAGAGTCCATTTTAATTTCATGACAAGGGCTTCCAAAAGCATCCCTCTATTGGGTTATTCCTCAGTTTTCTTTTGTCTTCCAAGGCTGAACTCTAGAGTGATGGAGTCAGGATTTGCTTTCAAGTATTTTGATAGTAGCTGGAGTAGTTAGAATCAGTGTCAGTCCCTTCTCAAACTCTTCTGGATGGGGGGAGAAAACAAATTTATCTATCATTTTATCACAAAAGCTGGTTGTCTCCCTTAACTTCCAGTGGGCACTGCAGTATGGAGACCAAGATTTGAAGTCTTACATCTGAGCAGCACTTTCTGGTTAGGAACAAAATCATCAATGAGAAATAATTGTCTAACTTTGTATATAGACTTAAGCCTAATGTCTGGGAGGTGTATTCCCTTGAACTCTTAAAGAAGTATACTGATGACTTTACTCTTTGGTTATACTTTCCTTTTGGGTGTTTAAGACCATAGAGTTGTCCCAAATAAATCAATTTATTTTTACACTTAAAGTCATTTGAGGGTCTGTTCCTCATGGGTCACATGGGTTTAGGAGGAACTCCTGGTCATTCATCCATCATTTTTAAAGAACAGTTTTCAGTTGTCATACTTCTTCAATTAATTGAATTAAAACTCCTTTACCTTTCATTACCTAAGGAATAAACAGTTTTGCCAGACAGAATGTTTGGTTGATAACAGAGACCTGATACTTGTCAACATGCAAAAAATAAGGAACTATAGAGTACTGGGTCCTAAGTGAGACACCCGTAGCACCCACTCTCTCCCCAAAGCTCAGGGATCACATGGTAAGAACGGTAAAAAAAAAAATTTAAGAGCCCAAGTTGGTGATTGAATAGAATGAAACTGTGTTTTCTAAATGCAACAGAATAGTTGCACAAGATACACTCAAGATCAAGCCAGACACAAACCTAGCCCCAGACTTGGCTAAGACACTTTAGACAATTAATACCTGCTGGGAGAAGGAGAATCAGATTTCTTTAAGGGGTTGACACTAAATAGGTGGATCAGGCTCCTGGGCCCACAGCTATGAGCAATTGGGTAAAACAAATTGGTCTAGATAGGCCTTAAAAAATAATAGATGGGCATGCGGTAATAGTTCAGTGTTTAAGAGCACTATCTTTTCTTATACAGGATCTGAGTTCAGTTTCCAGTACGTATTTAGAAGGCTAATAACACATTGAAACTTTAATGCCAGCAGATCTGATACTATCTTCTGACCTCCATGGGCATTGCATGTGCAGGTCCACCTAATATACATGCAAACAAAACACTCATAAAATAAAAATAAAAATACATAATGGAGAACATGAATTTGAGGGTTAAGGAGGTGGGGCAGGGAAAATAGGATGAGGAGGAGGCGAACTGAACATGGACAGGGGATGTGGGTGGTGTGAGAGGAGATGGGGAAGGAGTTCTGAGTCAAGGGTTCTAAATATGATTAAAATGCTCTATAGGAAATTCTCAAAGATGCAATAAAAATATAATTTAAAATAAAGAATGCTTGGTTAATAACATTTTGTAACAGAGTCACTCATTCTGGCCTAAATTCTGAAAAATTAGAAGTCATTTCAAGTTTTAAAGTACATACTTTAAAGTGTATAAAAAAATCTACTTTCTGGGCTAGAGAGATGACTCAGCAGTCAACAGCACTGACTACTCTTGCAGAGGACCCGGGTTCTACTCCCAGTACCCACATAGTGGCTACAAACCATCCTTGACTCCAGTTCCAGGGGAATCCAAAGTCCTCTTCTGACCTCCGAGACAGTGCACAACACGGGTACACTCACATAGATGCAGGCGATACACTCATACACACAAAATAAAAATAATAAAATATTTTTAAAAACTGCTTTCTTCTCCAGATATTTTATTTTATTTAAATAAATAATTTATTTTGAATTTCATACATGCCTGTATGGTGTTTTAATCAAATCCATGTCCACTTCCTCCCTTCCAACTCCTCCCATATCTCCTCATCACTTATTTCTGCTACCTTCATGTACTCTTTCTTCTTTTTGTCTTTATTTTTATGGAGCTTTTGGCTGCTCTAACTCCCCCCACAAAAGGTAACCTTACAGTTGTTTAAGGATTAGATAGAGAATCCCAAATACTTTCGACTTTTTTGGCCTTTGGAACAGAGTATGTTGCTAAGAGGCCCAGGGACAGTTATATTTTTAGCCAAGAAACTGGCTACTTTTCTTTGCGGTATTTATACAATAACTGCCTAGCTTATTTCTACCTCCTATTCTTATCACACCATCCTCTGGAGGGGTTACCCAAATTGCTTAGAGGGAATAGGGACGCAGATTGCTCTGGCTTCTTCCATGCTGAACAGGGACGCAGGGTGAGGCAATTGGAGGACCCCTTCAGTAGATCTATCTGAAAGACTCCCAAATTGCATAACTCTTATCTGAAGGGGAAAAGAAAGTCTTTGAATCATAAATAGGAGATGGGAAGGAGAAGAAAAGACAAGAGTTATCAGCATTACAAATTCTAGACAGGGAACTAGAGAAAAGTCAGAACAGGGCAATTTTAAAATGGTGCTATGAGAGTCCATTGGAATTTCTTGACAAGGGCTTCCAAAAGCATCCATGTATTGGCTTCCTCCTCATTTTTCTTTTGTCTTCCAAGCCTGGACTCTAGATTGATGGATTCAGGATTTGCTTTGAGGTATTTTGATAACTGTTGCTGTGGTTAGAATCAGAGTCGATTCCCTCTCAAATGCTTCTAAATAGGGGGAGAAAGCAAATTTATCCATCATTTTAGAACAATAGCTTGTTGTCTCCCTTAGCTACAGGTGGACACTACAGTATTGGAGACCAAGGTTTGAAATCTTACATCTGAGCAGCACTTTCTTGTCAGGAACAAAATCATCAATGAGAAATAACTGAATAACTTTTTATATAGACTTAAGCCTAATGTTTGGGAAGTGTAATCCCTTGAACTCTATTTAAAGAAATATGCTGATGATTTTACTCTTTTGTTATACATTCCTTTTGGGTGTTTAAGACCATAGAGGTGGCCCAAATAAATCAATTAATTTTTACACTTAAGGTCATTTGAGGATCTGTTCCCCAGGGATAACATAGGCTTGGGAGGAGCTACTGACTCCTTTCTTTTACCAGTTCCATCTATGTGAAGATAAGTCAAAGGTCCTGCTCGACCATGTCTGGCTTCACTTTGAAGCATGAATGAGATATTTCCTCTGAGTTGACATTCCTCTTTGTAGACTGGACACTGGTTCAAGTCCATCTCGTGGGGTCTCCATGTCCTCCCTGAACAAGAGGACAGGTGACTCACTACAGTTACAGGACATTTTGAGAGATGTTCCATAGTCCCCTGGAACTTTGTCTACCTTGGAGCGCAAGGGGCGAAAACTCTCCTTTAAGTCCCTCTGACTACATAAGTATAGGCTTCAAACTATGACTGTTAAATATCCAATGAGGTTAGTTCCACTATTCTGGTACTTTTAATAATCGTGTGCTATGTACATAAGGCTTGGGTAAAAGACCAAATATTCTCAGATAAACATTAACTAGATATATATTTTGTTCCTTAAACTAGTTGACTAAACTATGATCATAGAAAATTTGATTATGTTTATATTATTTTTGTCTCATTCTTTATATATCATAACAAACCTAAACACACCTTCATCACTTGCTAAGGCTCTGTCATTTTTTCTATTTTGGAAAATATCTCCATTCCCGTATCTTTTAGCATCCTTTACATTCTCTTTTTCTTTCTTTTTAAATAATTATGAGACCTAATAACATTAACAAACAAATTTTCCATCTGTTGTGAGACTTCTTTTCCTGGATGCTAATCAATGCTTATTCCCTTTTAAGGTTCTACTCTCAAGCCAATATTTGATTAAAGTTTTATTGGGGAACCACTGAATTTATTGAGTATATGGATATAACAGAGTGGTTGGTGAGGTATATGTATGACCTGAATGTATCCACACTGGAAAGCCTTTACCCAGCATGCGTCATGCTTCCTCTTCTTAGCCTTCCCAAGATTGTATACTTTAGCCATCCCCAAATCCTGGAGGCCATTACGTGAGTAGGGTCAAATTACATACAGTTGGCTGGAAAGAGTGGCTGGATAATCTGGTGAGGGTCCAAAGACCCTGCTTGGCCCACCTTTATTGAATGAGGACAACTGTCAACAAGCCCAATTGTGATGATGTTTAACAATCAGGCTCAGCTGAAGTTATGATGATGGTAGTTATTTGATGCAGAAGGGACTGCTGTATAGTATCATCTTATTAAAAGGACCTGGAATTTAAAAGGAGTTGGTGCTAGGATCCGCATATGAGGGAGAACATACGTCGTTTCCTTTTCTGAGTCTGCATTACTTTACTTAGTATAACAGTTTCTAGAGCAATCCGCTTACATGCGAATTTCATTATTTCATCTTTCTTTATTGTTGAATAGAACTCCATTGTGTAAATATACCACATTTTTAAGTACTTATCAGTTGAGGAGCACTTTGGTTGCTTCCATCTCTTAGCTACTGTGAGAAGAGCAGCAACAAACATGGCTGTACAAGTGTCTCTACAATAGGATGAGTCCTTTGGGTATATGCCAAGGAGTGGTATAACCAGGTCTTAGGATGGGTTCATTTTTAGGTTTTTAAGAGTTCTCCACACTGTTTTTCATAGAGGTTGCATGAGTTTGCAATCCCACCAGCAGTGAATGAGCATTCCCCTTTCTCCACATCCTCTCCAGCATTTGTTATCATTTGTTCTCCTAATCCTAGCCAGTCTGATTGGGGTAAGGTGATAATTTAGGATGGTTTTAATTTGCATTTCCTTAATTACTAATGATATTAACACTTTTTTAGATGTTTCTTAGCCATCTTTATTTCTTCCTTTGAGAACTCTCTGTTTAGATCTTTAGCCCATCTTTTAATTGGATCATTTGGTTTCTCAATTCCTTGTTTTTGAGTTATGTATTGTGGATGTGAAAACTCTGTCAGATGAGCCCTTGGTAAAGTTTTTTTTTCCCATCCTGTAGGTTTTTAGGTTTTTTCTTCTTCTTTTTTTTTTTTTTTTTTGGATTGTTTCTTTTGCTGGACAGAAGCTTTTTACTTTCATGAGGTCCCACTTGTTGATTGCTGACCTTAATGCCTGAGTAACTTCTGTCACATTTCAAAAATTCTTTCCTACACCTATTTCTTGTAAGTTACTGCCACTATTTTCTTCTAGTAGTTTCAGGTTTTCAAGTTTCATGTTGAGTTCTTTGATCCATTTGGAGTTGACTTTTTTGGAAGGTGAAAGATAAGGATCTAGTTTCATTCTTCTACAGATTGAGATCCAGTTTTTCCAGCACCATTTGTTGAAGATGCTCTCTTTGCTCCATTGTGTGTTCTTGGCACCTTTGTAAAATATCAGGTGGCTGAAATAGACTCTACTCAGGTTTGGATCTTCAACGATGTTCCATTGATCTATGTCCCTATATTTATGCCAGTACTGTGCTGTTTTTATGACTATAACTCTGTAGTATACTTTGAGATCTGGTATAGTAATCCCCCCAGCGTTGCTCTTTCTGCTCAGGATTGCTTTGGCTATCTGGGATCTTTTGTGCATCTATATGAATTGAAGGATTGTTTATTCTAAATCTGTGTAGTATATCATGGGAATTTTGATTGGCATCACATTGAATCTGTACATTGCTTTTGGTAGGATGGTGATTTTCACAATATTCTTTCTTCCAATTCATGAGCATTGGAGATCCTTCCATTTCCTGGTGTCTTCCTCAATCTCTTTAACAATTTAAAATTTTTTCTTTTTTTTCTTTTTTATCTTTATTTGTTTATTTATTTATTTATTTATTTATTTATTTATTTATTTATATAGAGTCTAAGTAGCCCGGGCCAGCCTGGAACTAGCTACATAGACCAGGGTGACTTCCAACTCAGGGATTTGCCTGCCTCTGCGTCCCAAGTGCCTAGATCTTTGATGTCTTTGGACAGATTTATTCCAAGATATTTTAATTTTTTGCAGCAATCGTGAATGGGAGCATTTCCCTGTGTTCTTACTCCAACTGCTTGTTATTGATATATAGAAAGGCTATTGATTTTTGTAGATTGATGTTTATAACCTGCCACTATAGTAAAAGTTTTGATCAGTTATAGGACTTTTTTGGTGGAACTTTTGGGATCTCTTAGTTATAGTATCATATCATCTGCAAAAAAGTGATGGTTTGGCCTCTTCTTTTCCAATTAGTACTCCTTCAATTTCCTTCTCCTGACTTATTGCTCTAGCAAGAGTTTCAAGCAATATGTTGAAAAGGAGTGGAGCTAGTGGACATTCTTGTCTGGTTCCTGATTTAATGGGAATGCTTCTAGTTTTTCTCCAGTTAGAATGATGTTGGCTGAGGGTTTGTTGTATATAGCTTTAATTAGAATGAGCTATGTTCCCTCCAGTCCAATTCTCTATAGAACTTTAAAAGTAAATGTATGCTGAATTTTGTCAAAAGCCTTTTCTGCATGTACTGAGATGACAGTGTGGTTTTTGTCTTTGAGTCCATTTATATGATTAATGATGTTTATTGATTTGCATATATTCAACCAACCCTGCGTCTCTGGGATAAAGCCTACTTGATCATGGTGAATGATCTTTCTGATTGTGTCTATATGTAGTTTGCAAGTGTTTCATTGAGAATTTTTACATCTCTGTTTACTAAGGATGTGGGTCTGTAGTTTTCTTTTTTGGTTGTGTCTTTACCCCATTTGGGTAAAGTGATGCTAGCTTCATAGAAGGAATTTGGGAATTCGTCCTCTGTTTCTATCATTTTGAATAATTTATAGTATGGTCTGGAGGTTTTCTTTAATGTCTGGTAGAATTCTGCTATAAATTCATCTGGGCCTGGGCTTTTTTAGTTGGGAGGCTTTATATTATTGATTCAATTTCCTTTTATGTTATGGGTCTGTTTAAACTGTTGATTTCTTCTTGGTTTAACTTTGGTGGTTCCCATGATTTCAGATATCCATCCATTTCTTTTAGGTTTTCAAATTTAGTAGCATATAGGTGTTTAAAATATTCCCTTATAATGGTCTGGATCTTTTGGGTGTCTGTTGTGAGGTTTCCCCTTTCACCTCTGATTTTCTTGATTTGGATTTGCTCTTTCTTTATTTTGATTACCTGGGCTAAGGCACTGTCTATCTTGTTTACCTTTTCAAAGAAATGGCTCTTAGATTCATTGATTCTTTGTATTGTTTTCTTTGTTTCTATTTCATTAATTTCTGCTCTGATTTTTGATATTTCTTCTCTTCTGCTGGGTTTGGGTGTCATTTGTTCTTTCTTTTCCAGTGTCTTTTGTTGCAGTTTTTAGGTCATTTATTTAGGCACTTTCTAATTTTTTAATGTAGGCACTTAGAGCTATAAAATTCCCTCTCAGGACAGCTTTTTTGTGTCCCAGATGTTGTGTTGTGTTGTATTGTACTTTTTGTTAAATTGCTGGGATTCTTTTAATTCATTTATCATTTCTCCTTTACCCACTCATTGTTTAGGAATGTGTTGTTCAATGGCCAAGAGTTCCTATAGCGACTTCGTCTTTGTCCAGTGTTGATTTTGAGCTTTGTTACATAGAGGTCTGATAGAAAGCATGGAATTATGTCAATTTTTAAAAATTTGTTGTGGTTTGTTTTGTGGCCAAGTATGTGGTCAATTTTTGAAAAAGTTCCATGGGTTGCTGAGTAGAAAGTGTATTCTTTGGTGCTTGGGTGGAATATTTGAAAGATGTCTGTTAAGTCCATCTGATGTATGGAATCATTTAATTCAGACATCTCTCTGTTTATTATTTGTCCAATTGACCTAATGGAGACAGTGGGGTATTGAAGTCTCCTACCATTACTGAGTTGGGTTTAATCTGTGTCTTAAAGTCCTGTAGTGTTGTTTTTCTGAATTTGTGTGCACCAGAGTTTGGTGAATATATATTAAGGATTGCAATATCTTCTTGTTTAACTGTTCCCTTGATCAGAATAAAGTGACCCATTTATCTTTTCGGATTAGTTTTACTTTTAAGTCTATTTTGTCAGATATTAGAATAGCAACCCCTACTTGTTTCTTAGTGCCATTTGTTTGGAATATTCTTTTCCATCCTTTTATTGTAAGGTAGTTTCTTTCCTTGAAGGTGAGATGGGTTTCTTGCAGACAGGAAAGAGATGGATTTTTGTTTCTTATTCCATTCACTTTGCTCATGTCTTTTGACTGGGGAGTTCAGTCCATTGATATTTAAGGTTATTATTGAAAGATGTGTACTGGTTGCCATCATTTTGATTGCTGTTTGTGTTCTCTGTCTAATTTTGTGTTTCCTATACTATAACTTTATTTATTTTCTTTTGTTCCCCCTGGGGTATAGTTGTTTCTCTCTCTGTTCTTTCTATTGCTTCAAGTATTCTTTGAAGGGCTGGTTTTGTGGACATGTATTCTTTCAGAATATTCCTGTCATGGAAGATTTTCCTTTCCCCCTCAACTATAATAGACATTTTTCCTTGGTAAAGTATTCTGGGCTGGCATCTATTGTCATGTAGAACTGGAAATACCTTGGTCCAGGCTCTTCTGGCTTTCATAGTTTGCATTGATAAGTCAGCTGTAATTCTGATGGGCTTTCCTTTGTATGTGACTTGTTTTTCTTTTGCTGCTTTCAGTATTCTCTCTTTGTTCTGTACATTTAGTGTTTTTACTATCATATGTCATGGGGAGTTTCTGTTTTGATCCTGTGTATTTGGTGTTCTATGTGCTTCCTTTATTTGTATGGGAATGTCTTTCCTTAATTTTGGGAAATTCTGTTCTTCAAACCTGTTTAAGATCTGGTCATCACCATTAACCTGAAGTTCTTCTCCTTCCTCTATTCCTATTATCTGTTGTTTTGGTGTTTTCATGGTGTGCCAAATCTCTTGCATATTCCATTTCTGTTTTTTCTATTTAATTTTCCATGATTTTTGCTTGAGTGGTCCAGATCTTCAACTTTATCCTCCAATGTTGATATTCTGTTTTCCATTTCATTCATTCTAGGAATGAGACTTTCCCCTTTTGTTTCAAATTGGCTTATTTAAATTTGTACTTCCTTCTTCATTTCTCCCTGAGTTTTCGTCAGTGTTTCCATCTCTTTTGTGAATTCATTCAGAAGTTTATCCCTATCTTCTTTTAGCTCTTGGATTTCTTTGTGTGTTCCTTAAATTCATTTAATTCCTTGATCATGTTTATGATTGTTCATTTAAATTCAGTGTCCTGGGTTATCTCTAGGATGTTCTTGCAGAACTCTTCTACAGGATTGGTGGAGTTTGGTGGGGACATAGTGTTTTGTCTTTCCATTTTATTATTCTTTCTTTGTGATCTTGGGATGTGAATTTCTTTTGTTGTTTATGTTTCTGAAATGAGAATTAAGTTGAAGTATGCTTCTGTTTGTATTATCAGGTCGCCTAGATCTTTTCTTTATTGGTTATGTAAAGCTGGTTGTACAGGTACAAGTGTAGTTTGGAGGCAACTGATAGCTTCAGATCAGCTATTCAGGAGTTCCCACAGAATCCCAATTCAGGATTCAGTCAGGTATACTCAGGCTTCCTTCACCACGTGGAGGCAGGATCTAGGGACTCTCTGGCAGTCCCATGCATTCTCAGCCCCTCTCCCAGAGGGAAGCCAGAAGGAGCCCAGAACTTGGTACTCTCTGGTAGTCTGCTGAAATCAGAGCTGCTACACCGATGGAGGTCCGAAACCACCCTCTCACACTGTCTGCTAGGATCTCAGCTTTCTTCTCCAGATATTTTAAATATGAATTTTGTGTTTCATGAGGAGGTTCTTGAATCTCCAAATTTGTATCCTTCATCATATTTATGTATGTGAAGTAACTTTTTCCTGGATTATATTTTCATATATCATTTATTTCTTCTCTAATTCCTCAACTCCATCCATGATACTAGAATTTTAATAGGATCTGATGGTTTCTTAAAGTTATATACCTGTAATATCCCCACCCGTGCTTCAATTTCTATTTCAAATAAAATTCTATCCATGTCATTTCTAAGAATTACCCATGTCTTTTCCATTTCATTAATGAACTCAATCATATGTTAAATGAGTTAATTAAATTAACTTTTTAGATACTTAGTCATAAATAGAATGTTAAATATTTACCTTCTTCAAAAAAATATCAAAAATATATTATCAGCATAAATAAATTTAGTTTTATATTTAAATATAATTCAAACATTGAAGAAAATATTTTTATAGATTTACTAAAATAGAATAGCATATGGGAATTTTTTTCCATTGTTATTATATCTATTCATATTATTGAAAAAGACTCCTCAAATAGCATATCTATGCATGAACAAATTATTTTAGTAAATGCAACAATACATAAACTGTTTTACATGAACTTTCATTGCCAGTTTTCTACATAATTAAAATTATTTAAGTACAAATTCTGAGAACTTATTAAAAATATTATAGTTAAATACTGTGCCTGAGTTATAACTAGGAAAATAGACCTCATATTAGATCCATTTTTAATGTTGCAATAATAGTTTTGTTCTAATTTCCTGCGATTTTACCCACATCAAAAATCTTATTTTGACAATTTTAAAATCAATTACTTTGCATCTTTATCTAATGTGAATGAAAGCATTGTTGTTTCTTATAATTTTAAAAGCCATTAATATTTTTACTTTATATAATATACCAGTGTTTTACAATTCATGTGGAGGTCAGGAAAGAACATGGGATTTCTCTAGACCTAGAATTACAGCATGGTTCTTAGTCTCCATGTGGGTGCTTCAAACTGAACCCAGGTTCTCTTCAAGAGCAGCCAGTGCTCTTTTTAAAAATTTAATTTAATTTAATTTTTTATTCAGGGTTTCTGATAATGCCACTTTCTGAACATTCAAACTGTACAAAATTAATTTTTTCCAAGCTATTTCAAAGGATGGTGCCAGTCTGTCATTGTCTGCAAAGCACCTTCATATACTGTTACTGTAGGTCATTTTGTCTCTTAATTAAAGTAAGGTACCGTATGTCCATAGTTTTGGCCTGTACTGAAAGGATGGGGGTCCCCTAGGGGTTTCTTACTCTCATTCATAAAAGAATTGAAGAATGGACCCAAACAGCAGAAAGTGGACAGACTTACAGAGACCTACATGACTGCGGCTGGTCAGAAGTTATGTGGAGTTTTGTGTTGCAAAGTGGGATTATAGGCAGGAAAAATTCGCTACCTCATTAATAAACAAGGTACTAGAAAATCCCTAGTCTACCTGTTGGAAGACATACCTTTACAGTCTCACTGGCCAATCACCTAGTGATAGAACAAGCCTAGGAAGACAGGTTCACCTCTTGTTATGCTAAATAGAAGGGTGGAGCAGCCAGTGCTCTTACCTGCTCAGCCATCTCTCTAGCCCAGATTCTTACAAATGTAATGTGTCTATGATGGTAATCATTGGAACTTTTTAAAATGAAACCGTATTTATTTATTTATTTTTATTGCTTAGTTTGAGGAGAATTAATGTGATCAAATTAGAGACAGAAATATTACACCATGTGGGAATGTTGCACAGGGCATTCACAATGATGTAGCAAACTGACAGAAAAATGTGCCTTCTTAAGTGATAAATTCAAATGAAGACTGCAGTTCTTTGGCATATGCTTTCTCTGCCATTAGTCTCCTCTTGTATTAATTACCTATTGTCACTTGTCTTATTGAAGCCAAAGTTACTTCATAAAGCATTTTATTCAATAGAAAGATATTAAGACTTTAAACATTTCCAGAAAAACTCGCTTCAATTTCTTCAACAATGAATTAGATGTTTACAAACAAGAACATTCCACTCAGCTATCTGTAAGCTATATTTCCAGTTTATATCAGATAAAAGTGTTATCTAACTGATATTTTAATATAGCATCTGCTAAACTCCCTCTGAATGGTTATTCTAAGAAACATACTTACATTTTTAAAAGCCATGATAGGTAATGCATCTGTTAGTGATCTGTGGAGGACAGTTAATCCTTGTTTTTGATAAAAATATTTAATTTTGAAATCAAATAATTTTCTAGTTGCTAAAAATGTCATGTTAAGTAGGAATAAAACAATCAGCAACAACAATAATCAAAAGAAAATATGAATTTTTGTCTTCCTGTTGAAATTCTTTTCCCAGGTGGTCAATTGCACTCGTCAGCTGTTATTTTGGAAAATGTAAAGAATTTAATACATGAGGTATATCAGACTAACTACATTAGGAATGTACCAGCTGTCAATATGGCTTCTGCCCAATTTCATCTTCTGGGAAAAGTAAGTTCCAAATAGAGGCAGTGCACTATTAGTCTGATAGAATGATGATAAGTCTCACCATCTGTTGCACATTTTACAACTAATTGTGGTTTGTTTTCTCTAAAACACACATTTTCTTTGTTATATGGAAAACAAGGTATCAAGTCTAATAACTTGTCTTGTAATGACACACCAGGGTTATCAGTTAAAAGGGGGTACATGCTTGTACAATGATTGTCTTGGAAACAACTTATATCTACTTTAACATAATGGTGCCAATCCAGTTAATACAATTTTAGTTTTATATGGATGTAGACTTTCTCTTAACTTTTGTTTCAGGTACTTTCCTTTGGAAAGGATTTTCAAAAATGGTATGAAATTGAGCAGAGCGAAATATTCTGCTCTAAGTTTTATTGTTGCTCTAGTTTATTCTATGAAATGGAGTGCTTGTTTTCATCATTCCCTTCCGTCTGCCTAGAATATCACACATACATAAGGTTAAACTGAATATATAAATTGTATTTTAAGTTATTTAAAATGTCAAAAATTCATATTATTACAGGATATAAAAATTAGTTGCTTAATTCTGTATTATAGTTACAATTAAATTATATTGTAAAGTCCTATTCTATCTTCATATTTTCAAATAATTTTTTTATGTGTTTGACAGTTTTGCTTAAATGTATGTAAGGAAATTGTGTATATGCAGGACCTGCAGAGGTCAGAGAGGGTGATGGATCACCTGGAAATGGAGTTAAGGTCAGTTTTTGGCCACCATGTGAGAGTACTGGTCCTGACGCAGGTCTTTGCAAGAGCAGTTAATATGCTTAATTGCTGCACCTTCTCACAATCCTATCTTCATATTTTTAACCATTTCTCATAGAAATATTAGAGCAAGTTTTTTTTTAATTGGTCTTACTAAGTAAAAGGCTAATTTTAATGTCAGCCTACTTCAATTGTTAAACTACTGGAAAAATTTATACAATTAGTTTGGAAAATAGTTAATTTCAGATGCTGTTTTATACATGTGATCATATTTTCAGTTCCTAATTTTTACTTGTTTGTCTACATTATCCACACAGTGACAACGTATTAGTAGTACTATAGTTGACGGTCACTAATTAGCATAATTATGACAATCTATAGAATATGGTAAATTCTCACAATTTTGCTTATATATATTAATGATATGAGTATTCTTAAATTACAAAATTAATGTGGCTTTACATAGACATCGATATGTCAAATACAATTATATAATTCAGGTAAATTAAAGTAAAACTCTTGGTTAACCTTTGTGGAGCTACCATGCTACTGTTCCTACATATTATTGGTATTTATGGTATTTACAATGTACATAAAGAGTTCACGTGTGCTTCCTTACATGAGTGTACTGCTTTACGATAGCACTTGTTTTTGAAGGCGTAATACATACCACTGAAAAGAACTGGAATTGTGGATAGCTTTCATAGTAAATACTAATGAAATAATTATTTTGGGTATATTTCTTGATTTGATGTGAAACCCTTGCTCACTTACAAAAATAAATATCCATATTTTTTCTGACATAACACCACAAGAAAGAATTACTAAAACTCTGAAGAATTTTAAATATTCATATTAAAAATAAGTATTGTCTCGTTCCCTCAAGTTTTGCTTTTTATTGTGTTTTATTTACTTATTTATTTATTTTTTGTTGTTGTTGTTGATTGTTTTTTGTCAGGGTCTCCATAGTCACAGCCTGCCTGGAAGTCACGATGTGAACCAGGGTGACCTGGGTCTCACAGAGATTGATCTACCTCTCTCTCCCAAGGGTTGGGCTTAAAGGCTCACACCACCACTTCCTGTATTCAAGTTTTTAAAAATGATTAGAGAAATATCAGAAATAAAGCTCTAGAAATAAAGCTCTAGTTTTTTAATGGCATATGCTTATGGTCCCAGCACTCAGGAGGCTGAGGTTGGAGAATTTCTGGTTTGAAGCATGTCTGGTTACATATAGAGCCCCTGCCTCAGACAGCAGAAGGAAATTTCTAATGTGCACTGGATCTAATTAGCTACTTTGGTAGAAAAAGAATAAACATTCTCAACAGAGTCTCATAGTGATTGATCGCACAGTTATAAATATCTATATGAGGATGTAAGAAAGGAACACATGAAAGTCCATTATGAAGATATAATTATTTATGTAAATAAATTGTTTGGAAACAAAAGGAGTAAAAAGCAGTTTTATCAAAGGTAACCCCAGGAACAATTATTACAGTATCCGTAGCAGCAATAAGGGTTAAATCATGTTGTTGGTTCTTTGAATCCCAGTTCCCATGGTTTGTACAACATGTGTCAGTTGATAACTCTGAATTCAATACAGCATATTCCAGAATCCCCCAGCCCTAAGTTTACAAACCCATATAGAAAATGATGTAGGGAGGTGTTATCTTATTTCCTGGACACTCAAATATATACCACAGAAATTTACACTAAATCTACTTCTGTGAATGGTTCCTGTAAAACACTCTTGAAAAAGATAGATTAAAAAAACTTGAGTTGCAAATGTTTTTGTAGAAATATGTACAGAAATTTGAGCATTCATTGCCTCCGTATGCATTTATATGCTTGATACAAGACAGTAAAATTTAAATTCAAATTAACAATATTTCCAAAGCAATAAGAGAGTATTAGAATGCTGAGTGGAATAACATCACCTAAGGTCACTCTCTACAAATATAACAAAGCAGTAAATTATACAGTGTTAGAGAAAATATTTCAAATAGTTAAATTATATATATGTTTTTAGTAAGATAAGTAAATTAATACTTTTTTAATGAAAACATACAGTACTTAGAAAATAAAATTGTTTTAATCAGAGCAAAGGCTTATTGATCTTGCAGAGAACCTGCACCCAGTTCTTTGCATCCATTTTGAGTGGCTCTCAAAAGTCTGTAACTCCAATAACTCCAGCCCCATTGCATCTGACTCTTCTTCTGACCTCCATGGTACCAACACACACATGTTAACACACATGTTCACACACACACATACACACACACACACACATGCACACAAAGGCAAAGTTAAAACTAAAATAGGAATTGTATCTTTATTCAAAGTAATGTTCATGAGTAAGGGATAATTATAATAAGTTCAGCATCATTACCAAAAGAATATTACAGAAGGAAATACAAAGCAGTTCTAGTATCATGCCAAGAAAAATCACATAACTGCATATATAAACTCATGTCTAACTTAGAAACAATTTTGGACATGGTCCTGCACTTAATAACTGTGAGTCTTTTGAAAATCAATAGTTCTAGTCAACTGAGGACCAGGATATGTGTTAGCAATATATTTGGAGGAACTGAAGAAAATTCCATGTCTTGGGAAATTCATTGTTTAGGTACACAAACAAAGATGTCTAACATTAGATTATTAAAGCTGAATCTTGCAATGGCAAATTTCTTTATGGAAATGTAGCAGGGAGCAACTGTCAGGATGTAATCTGAGGATACGGAATTATATCTCAGTGAAAATATGGAAATGCTAGTTGACCAAAAATACTCCCTTGAATTTTACTCAATGGCATACTCCATACTGTCAAGCATTCACTTTTATAAACACCAGCACAGCACCCTCTTCATTTTATTAGAAGTGAATGATTTGGAAATCTTGCAAAAGAGAATTGGAATGAGAAATTATTCAGTATAGCTGACAGGAAGACACCTAACAACAACATCTCACCTCCACATATACCTGAACACACATCGGTACATGCACACACATTTGCCTCACTCACCGCCCCCCCCCCCCC
>NW_008358101.1:3144664-3160588 GCF_000622305.1 Nannospalax galili
GTGCACAAAAACACAACATAAGCAGAAAGCTTTGGACCGACTTCCCTATTGAACATAGAGACAAAAATCAAAATACTTGTAAGTGGAACATAGGAAGACATTAATGATATTATAATCTATGATCACATTGGATTTCTCCTGGTGGTTCAGGGATGGTTTAACAAAAGAACAGCATTAAAGTTGGAAATTACATGATCCTCTGAATAGATTAAAATAAGATGTTTGATAGATATACATACTTTATTGTTTAAAAGCTGAAGGAATTAGAAATTCAGAAAACATATCTCAACATAGTAAAGACATTGACCAAACTCTGTCCAACATCATTCTAAATCTAAAAAAATATATATATATCCTTTTAAATTAGGAATGAAAACAAAAATGTTAACTTTCTCCTCTTTTATTTAATATAGTGCCCAAAGTCTCATGAAAGGGGTACAAATATTAAGCAAGAAATCCGGCTATCTTTACTTGCAGATGAGTTGGTCTTGTGTATATGGTACCCTAGCTAGATACTTCAACAGAAAGCTTTAACATGTGAAAAAGTAACAGGATACAATATTAACATACAAAATCAGTAACCTTTCTATATAACATTAACATGCTCAAAAAGAAAAAAAAGAAATTGGAGAAAAATCTCACTAATAATAGCTTCAAAAAAAAAAAAAAAAGAAGAAAGTCAGAAATATAGGAAGAACAAACCTTATTATTAAACCAAAACAAGGAAATAAAATAGCCTTAAAGTGGAAACTAGAAAATACTAAAGAAAGAAATGGAAGACACTGGAATATAGAAATACCTCAGTTGCTCACAGATTAGCAGAACTAATATAAAAACTGCTGAATTACAAATATGGTATACAGATCCAAAGCAATCATGACAAAATTCTAATGAACCTCCTCATAGAAATATAAAAACAAAGCACTACCATTCATGTGGTATTACAAAAGACCATAAATAACCAAAGCATTCCTAATCAGAATGAATAATGCAAGAAGCATCTCCCTATTTTATCTAAATTATTCTACAGGGCCACAGTAATGAAAAGAGTAGATTTTGGTTATTAACAGACATAAAGACCAATAGAACAAATGATCAATAGATGTAACTACAAGGCTATGATCACACAATGTTTTAAAGAGTGTCAAATTACACATTAGTAAAAAGATAATTTCTTCAATAAATAGTGCTTAGGAAAGTGTATTTACACTCATAGAAAACTGAAACCAGATTCATACCTAGTTTCTATATCCATCTCTCACTGAAAACAATTAAATTCCAAATACATCAACAACCCTAAATGTATATGTTAAAATTTTATTGCCATATTGATATGATAGACATGGGACCTCTATTTGGTAATTAGGCCATGAGGTTCTGCCAACAGGAATGCAGTGCATTCTTAAATTAGTACCAAGGCTTTGAAAGTGCTTAAGGAAAACATAGGCAAAATAGTACAAGGTACTCATAGGCAATAACTTTTGGTAAATAACTCCAGGAGCTCAGAAAATTATGGAGTTTGTTATTATGCCAATATCATAATCACTTGAACAAATACACTGACTCCACTTATAGGCACAAGGTAACTGTGTATAACTTTTCAAGCATCTATTCACCCTAAGTATAGCCAGAGAAGATCAGGTTAGACACTGGTAAAGATAAATACATATGTTACCTTGATCATCCTTGATTATGGGTTCTAACTGTCACATACTTAGGACCATAAAAAATTTAGAGGTATCAGAGTGGCTCTTCAAGACAGCTGTTCTGACAATTGTCAATTTTTATTCCCAATGCAAGACAGCAGATTACAAATTCATCTAAAAAAAAAATCTATGTAGGTTGTACAGAGGACAAATGTTATGGGTCCAGCCAGTTGTCAATGGAGCCATGTACAAATCTGTACAGTGCAAACAACTAGTTTTAGATTTTTTCCAGAAAAACTTATGTCTGGTTTGGATACATTATATTGATAATTTGACATATGTTGCTTGAGCTCACCAAGAGGCTGGCTCTGGAGATGGGATTTGGCTTTCCTACTTCAGACCCAAGAATGATTATATCAAAACTCCCTCTAAAATCTAAATAAGAATGGCCCTCTGACTCTATGACAAGGAAGACAATAAAATAGCTTTAGAGTAAAGACATTCTACCCTTGAGAACAACAGAGGGATGAAATATTTCCAGCAATGTTTACTTTTACTTATCTCATGATATTAAGAACATTATAGTAAAAAAAAAAAAAAAAAAAAAAAAAAAAAAAAAGCCTGGATTGGCCCTTTGGGACACTCTGTTTTTCTACTAGAAATGCTCCTGGGTGGGAACCTCAGAGTAGAGTTTTACTCCCCCAGGTAACAAGGTAAGTGGAGTCATCTCTAGGCTTGTCACATCCTAAATGGATAAAAGAGAATTTGTTTACTAGTACTGAGATTAAGACAAAATCAAATTTACCTATGAATAAACCTACAAAATTAGATATAACACAAAAAAGTAAAAGTTCGCCATAGACTTATGGGAACCCCTTCCGACAAAATATTTTGTATTGGGTTATGACAGAAATTTTGATTTGTGCAGGTGTTATTGATTCAGATTTTAATGGTCGAATTCTTATTATGGTTTATTCTCAGCTACTCCAGGAAATTCTGGCTTTACTTAATTAGCACCATTGATTTGTTGTTTACTTTGGTAGAATCAAACATTAGATGAAGCCTAGAAACGTATGACACATGCTGTGACTGATTTTGCATTAAAAGTAGTGACCCAAATATAAGAGATGTTGATATTCAGAGACAATTAAAATGGTAATATAACATTGAATCTGTGATTTTTGCCATGAATTTATCCTTAATGTAATTGAGGAGAGGTTTTGACTGAGTGTGTCTCCCTTTGACCCCTGTAGTTTTCACTGCATGGAAAGTATTTATGTCAGAAGTATTTCATTGCAAATTAGAATACTTACCCCAACAATTTTAATGATAAAGAAAACTAAATTAGTTTCATGCCCAATATTCTAAAGGTGTCTCATTTTACTTCATCTTATTTCTTGAGAATAATATCAGCCATCATATTAAGAATAAACCAAATATTTAACACTAGAAATATTTTTCATGTATTAATTTAATTTTTAACTATTTTACAAACTTTTCATCTGTGTGCACTCTCTCTCTCACTCTCTCTCTCATCAATTATGAGCCATAAATTGTCCCATTGAAATTTTATGCAGCTAAGAACTGATTCAGAAAGGCTGTCTTCATTTCAGAATCCTAGATCTTAGGTGAGTTCCCTAGAGCAGCCAGGACGTAAAAAATGACCGTAATCTTAATGAACGACCGAAATAAATTTAATTGTATAATCTTCACCATATTGGGTGAATGTATATATTTTATCATTTAAAATAATATCCAAGATTTTATTCTATAGAGTACTCTGAGTAAAATATAGCTAAAATAAAATGCAAGAAAATAACCCACAAAATATTATTCTTTGAAAATAATGTGATAGTAAAATTATCATAAAACCTTTATATAAGCAAGAAAATACTCCTGAAACCTTCAGATACTAAGAAGAGAAAAATGTCAGGTCCCTTCATTTAGGTGAAGACTAATAGACTGATGTATTCTATAGGTTTGTTTACATGGTTATCATGCATCGTGAACACAGTCTCAACTTATTTTGCTCTAAAAATGTCATTTCAAATGCTATTTCTTTATGCTATGCACCATACATAATTCAGTACAGAATTTTCTATATCACAAAAGAATCAATCAAATACTGAAAAATATGTTGATATTATAATTAAATTTGAGGTTAGTCCATATGTTCATTGACATGAATATGGTCACATAGGTAGTATGTTGAAATATTAATATTAACACATATGAATATGGGATGTATATTTTCTTATGGTTTAAAATATTTTGATTCAAATAAAATAAGTTTATCATAGTTTTCTGAAGTAACATCATATAAGGTCAATGACCTATCAAAATTTATAGAATTTAATTTTTTCACAGATATCAATACAGAAGGATGATTGTTTGCTATGTATCAATTTTAGTGTCTACATGGACTACCACCATATTTAAGTTATCTTTGTGGATCCTAAATCTATATTATGAAAATACAAACCTACATGTATACTATAAAATAATTCTCCTATTTAATTTAAAGATGTCAAGGAAGTCCTCAAATAATGAAATTGGCAGTAGCATGCCAGATTGATGAGAGATAACATGAAAGAACTCTGAATAAACAAATATAAATATAAAATTAATATAAGTATAAAACTAATATGAAAAGAGTTGAATTCTAGCTCAGATAATAAAATTAAACTTGTAATTATCAGTCTAATGTATGTTGTTAAGTAATAAGAAGAATGCTATCTTCCTAGCAAAAATCTTCAAATAAGTAGACAATGAATTTTATTATATAGAAAATAAGCATTGGAATACTTCACTAGGAGTGCTGCAAGTGAGATTATTTAAAGAAAGTTTAAATTAGTGGTGAAATTGTTAGGAAAAAGAATATTAGAATCCACTACTCTCAAAGAGATTGAATAAATTCTTCTCAAATAATTTGATATCAACTTAGAGACTTTTAAAATAAAGAATGTAATATTAAAATGAAAAGCAGTAACCTCACATAGATAATCATATGATTAAGTTTATCATGCTTAGTAAATAAGCATGTCAACATCCTGGGATATTTTACATGAAGACAGTACAGACCTCTGAGATATTTTTAGAAAAAAGAAAACAACTTTAATGTCCTCATGAGGATATGTCAGACAAGCAGAAAGTAAGGATTCTCTAAAGCACAGCCTCTTAGAAAGTAGAGTGACACCCCTTAGAGGGTCTTGATATTGAATATAAAACTTGCAAAAGTGTGGCAACAGTAAATGGCTTCTGAATACACAAAGACAAAAAAAAAAATCAATTCAAAATCAGGCAAGGAAGGATTCTAATCACCATGCTGCAGCATCTGGCTCTACTACCTTCTTGGTTATACTGTGCAATTTTCAATATCTTTTATCACTCCAGGAAATGCCAGTGAGCAATGTCTAGAAGACTCATGCTCAGATCTGTGACCACTGCAGGCTGCAGACGGTGATGTTTTCACTGTCCATACAAAGCTTTCTGCTCTTACACCACTTGATTATTCAATTGCTACAATTAAGATGTTTAATGTTTTCCTAACACCATTCTTCAGCATATTATTATCAAATTAGCATGTCACTGGACTTTATTACATAACAGTGTTTGATTTTAAAAACTTCTCCTTGAATTGCTGTGTTGAGTTTCATAAAAAGGAATCATTAAATGAATTTTAACAAAATTATCTCCAAATTTCCAACACTTTCTGATGTTTCCTTCAATATACATCTGCCACTTTGGATTACATATTAGTACAAAGCCTCACTTACACCATTGACAATTCTAAAATAAATTGGTTAACTGAAAAATCACTGAAGAAACACTATGTTCTTTATATATTCAATAAATATTTAATTCTTTATATAAGCATAAACAAGTACATCCACCTCATTACAATGAAAGTTGGTTTTCAAATTTAATAAGAATATTTTAGTCAACCCATATCTAAATCATCATGATGGACTATACCTTTGAACAGTGAGCTACTATAAGCTCATTCCCCTTTCACTTGTTTTATCAGGGTGTTTTTATCACAGCAACAGAGAAGGAACAAATAAGTAGTAAAACATTTGTAAGATTTTTAGAAATTAAGAAAGCAAGATGGAAAGGTGGCATACATACTGTTGTTGCTGCTTATTAGGTACTTTATCATACATAGACTTTTGAACCCCTTTTATTTGGATATGATGGAGTAGTCTTGCACAATTCTTCATCAAATGCTATTGAATATTTCATTTCAATTTCAATCATTGTTGGGTTGGAGGCATTTTAGATTCATGAAGAATATTGGCATCTTTTCCAGTTTGCTGCTCTGTTTGTGAAGCTGGGGGTGTAACAGTAGTGTAAAACCAATGTAGGTTTCGATTCGTCTTTGTAGAAGATAGGTCATTCTTGAACAGGTTGTATCTTAGCTTTCTTTTCATCACCTCATTTTCTGTTCCTGATATTGCTGAATTGCTTGCAGATCCAGAAGAAAATATAGGCCAGTAGCTTTTTATGAAATATTTAACTACTTCCCAGCATTGCATGACATCAAATCACTCACAATCATTTTACAACACTCTGACTAGTTACACATTTTTAATAAAATTCTGGATGATACATTTGGAAGCCCTCAATTAAATTAATTGAGTAAGGTCAATCCCTTTACACAATTATTCAATGCCACTACTAATAGTTACACATTTCTAATCAAAATTTGATTGATATGGATGGGAACACTCAGTTTAAATTTGAAAATGCTGGACAAAAGCATAAAAAGGAGTTCCGGGCCAGTCGGTCAGCAAAAGGCTGGGTTTTAGTTAGTAAATAAGAACAATAAATCACCAGATCAATTATAAACCAGACATAGAAATGCTTCATCGACACTGCAGTCTAGCTGTGAGTAAACCCAAACTCAGTATGCCCCTACCCTGGCAGGTTTCCAGGGAGTAAATCTTCTCTTGGAGAAAGATCTCATACAGATTGCCAAATGATTTTAACAGTTTTCTTATATATGTTTGTTAATATCACCATATCTTGGAGAAATGTTTTGTTTTGAATTTATCTCGATCCAAAATGTCTTGGTCATTATTCTTTTGAGATATATATATATTTAATGCATCTTAATTATATCTGTTACTCACTCTTCCTCTAGTGCACCATGGACCTCTCCTCTCATTTACTTATTTTCATTACATATAAACATTCATGTGAACATAAATGTATATATGCTATTGACTGAGGCCATTTGCTGGTGTAAGTATGCACATGAGTTTGGGGATGATCACATGGATTGGATAATCTATCAGGGCTCTCATCCCTGGGAGGAAAACATTCATATTTCTCTCTTATTTCTCTCTTTCTCTCTCTCTCTCTCTCTCTCTCTCCCCCTCCCTCCCTCCATCCCTCCCTCCCTTTCTCCCTCCCTCTCAGCAACCATTGATTGCCTAAAGCTCTTCATTTAGGTTGGGTCCCTATGAAATTTCTCCCATCCACACTGGCATATCATTTGATGTTATCATTATGTAGGTCATATTTAGGGAAACATATTGTTGAGAGTTCATGAGTTTAGCCCCCCTGTCATGTCTGGAAGACACATAAAATCTATCACTTTTCTTCTGCTATTTTCTTTGAGTCTTCGGTGTAGGGTTACATTTTAGAGGTACCAGGTAGAGGTGGGCAAGTCATGGTCACTTATTCTCTGTAGTTTGACCAGTTGGATTTCTGTAGCAGTCTTCTACTGGTACAAAAACAAACTTCTTTAATGAGGTGTAGCAACACTTCTCTGTGGGTGTAAGGATAAGAATGAAAACAGCTAGAAATTATAATGGTTAAGGAAATTAGCAGTAGTAGGTTCTCCTCCAAGGTCTATGACCTCTCCTACCAGAGATATTACATTATGTCTAAAGTATCAGTCATGAATTCCCTCCTACTGAGCAGGCCTTCCTTAACTTCAATAAGATAGCTCTTGCTTCCCCCAATATCAAGTATCACTATTGTACCACTAGGGATTCCAGTTTTATGTTGAGGTTCCTGATCCATTTAGAATTGAGGTTTGTGTATAATGAGAACAAAATGTCTGGTCCTTAGATTCCAAGACTTAACCAAGAACTTTCCCTTCTCCAGAAATTTCAATATTCTATAGTTTCTGAACAACCTCTCCCCCATGCTTCACCTTTCAGCTAATTTCATTCCCCAAAGGCCACTCTAAATGTTGTGGCTTTGTAAAATCTTCTAGAGCAAAGGATAGAAAAAGCTTTCGACCTGAAGCTTTCTGTTCCTTCTCTGTTCAATGTATAATAACTATTCTGGGGCTGGAGAGATTACTCAGATGTCAAGAACACTGGCTGCTCTTCCAAAGGACCCTGGTTCAACTTCTGGCATCCTAATGACAGCTAACAATTATCTCTAACTCTAGTTCCAGAGCATCTGATACCCTCTTCTGACCTACTCAGGCACTGAGTACATGTGATGCACTTACGTGCAGACAAAACACTCATACACATAAAATAAAAATAAATACGGATTTAGGAAAATCTAACTGTTCTGATTACACTATTTTATGTTCGTATTAATTTCAAAAAAAGCAGCATGACAAAATGTTTTTAACATTAGAGCAAAGGACACAGTAGGTACTTAATTATAAATTGTGTGAATGAATAAAAAATTATTCAAATGAATATAACGCTAAATGATTAGAATCCAGTTTAATACTATTTACATTCAGCAGAATAATAGTACCCGGTTCTCTGTTAGGACCTATGTCCTATCTAGCCACAGCTTTTCGGCCCAACAGTTCTAGGTAGGAGGTTCATCTCGTGGAGCATACTTACATTCATTCAGAAAGTGTTTGGTGACTCCTATATCCTTCATGCCACTATTGTACCAGTAAGCATGTCTTTCTAGGCCAGCCTTTCAGGAACCCATATCCATTGTGGGGACACAAATTTGGCTTGATAGGCTTTAAAAATTAAAAAAAAAAAAGAAAAGACACAAAGTTATGGGGATAAGGAGGTGGGGGTAGATCTGAGGTGAGGAGGAGAATAGTTGAATATAATGAAATTACATTGCATGAAATGCTCTAAGACTTAATAATACCATTACTTAAAAATATTCAAATGAGAAAAATGACTTTTTTTTATTATGAAAACATCACAGAAAAGTTTGGTCGAAGTTAAAAAATATCTAAGGTATTACTCTCACCTTTAATCCCCGCACTTGGGAGGCAGAGGCAGGTGGATCTCTGTGAGTTCAAGGCCAGCCTGGTCTACATAGTGAGTTCCAGGACAGCTGGGGCTACAGGGAGACCCTGTCTCAAAAAGACCAAAAAAAAAAAAAATCCAGTGTATTTCTCTCAATATAAATGAAGTGTGTCTTCCACCAGAATCTTGGTGTGAGTTGATTGTGGGCCTTAGTGAAGTCTCTTATTGAAGTTATTACCAGAATGATTCTCTATCCAATAAGTGTGCTAATCCCAGCATTTCTCTCCTCCATGGGTGTCACGAGATGAATGCCTATTTACCTCATACAAGGCAACAGATGATCCAATGAGGTTAATTAAGATCACTTACAAGGGAACAGGAAAATTATAGGTGGCTACATCACCAAGGAGAAAGCAAGGTCTTTCTTCCAGCTTCCCTTCCTGGGGGACTATTCTTACAGGCATCTCTTCCCTATCTACTCTTAACTATTAAAAAAAAAAAAAAAAAAAAAAAAAAAAAAAAAAAACCTGGGAACATCGGAAGCTGCTGAAACATTCACTACTTCCATAATGGAATGTTAATAAGATCAATGCAGTTCAGGTCCCTGTGGGAAATCACAGTAGTTGAGGTTTCAAAGGGCTTGCCTAGGGGTGTTTCAAAATGGGACATTGTGGCAGGGGGACCATAGACCTGAGTATAAAAGAACTAGTATTTTAGTGTTTCTTTCATTTTGCCTATTTAAAATTTTAAGCCTTAACCTGTTCATCTCAATTTTCTGCACATTTTTTGAAATGTCTGGAGGTGGTTTTTGATTTAATTTTCTTTTAGGGGCCCTAACGGCCTCTGATTCTCTACATGCCATTCAAGCCTATCAATTCATATCCATTTAATATTAGTCCCTACAGATTTTCTCATCTCTTGCCTCCTTCTAAGATATCTGCACCTTAATTTTTAAGCATGTATTAACTTCAGACTGAAACCCCTTAGCACTCCTAAAGGGATTTCTTCACCACCATTTGCAGTAGTTCGCTGCACCCCAAATAACTACATTGCTGTAGAAAGTGTGTTAGTGTGAGAGACAGCTCTTAGAGCTCTTTTTAACAACTGAAGCTGAGCTGCTTAGCCAAACATAAAAAAAAAAATGTTTCTAGTGCTCAAATAGCAATTATTCTGGTACATGCTGATAGAACAGCATGCTGCAGAAGCAAGAGAGGGTCCCAGACTTCCCATTGAGCAGATAATATGTTTCCCAGGAGAGAGAACTTTGTATAGTTGATGTACATATGGGAAACATCCATTGAAATCTCTATGGAATCATAGTGAAATAAAAGTTTTCATTTTTTTCTGTTGACAACTGTGACTAAATATGTTTATTTCATCTTTTAAAATAGAGTTTTATTTTCCTATTAAAATGCTTAAAAACATGTAATGTCCACTAACTGCGCTTGATAGTAAAATATCAGAATTCCAATTTTGATCAGTTTAGAAGAAAGTTTTGTTATGTTGAAAGAATGGTTATAAAATGGTTATATGCTGATATTTGGTACATGCAATGCTTTGTTTCTTTGATATTAGTGGGTACTCAGTGAGAATTTCCTTCACATTAAGGAACTACATACAGATACAATGAGCTTATGATCACAAGCTTCATTTCCCCTACATTTAACCTCCAACATCCTCTTATTTTCATATCTCTGACGAAGGCATCACCATGTCCTCATATGTCAATTTACTTATTAGATGAATAGCTCTTTAAGAGTTGATGTTATTTCCACAATGAACCTGTTTTGCCAACTACATCTGTCCTATAATTCCCTTGGATAGATGATCAGTCTAAATACCACCCCTTTTCCTAGTCCTTTGTCTCCATTTTGTGGACTCATCAAAATTGGGAGATGTAGGTAGATGTTCTTCATAGTATGCCTTACGGTACATTCTATAGTCTGAAGAAACTCTGACCTAAATAACACTTTTATGAAGTGAACTTTGAAAACCACAGAGTAAGATTGACAGGAATCACCAAGGTTTGTAGATATGTTCCCTTAAATTTGTAAAATCAGTGTGTATTAGCATCATATAATATTGCCGCTTAAGTGTGGAGCCCAGGCTGGCCTCAAACTCACAGCTCTCCTTCTGCCTCAACCTTCCCAATGCAGGAATTATACACATGAACAGCTATATCCAATGCTTTATTTATTTGGATAAGAACTGTTCCTCCTGCTGAAGACACTCTTTTTATGCAAGCAGCAGATAGAATTGCTAAGAATATATGAAGACTCAGTTTCAGCATTCAGAAATTATTTCATTGGTGCTGATACTGAAATATTTCTTCTCCATGATGCACCAATAGTATAACTATGACAGATGATTCCCAGTAGTGTTCACCTCCAACAACCCCCATGTTGTTGACTTGAGTTTATACGAGTTCTTTTCCTTATCTTTGAGGCTAAACACCCTATTCAGTTGCTCTTCATCCTGCAAAAAATTTTCAAGTAGAATTGCTGACTCAGGGCCTGTTTCTGCAGAAGCTGAGCCAAGACAATAACAACACACTTTTTAGAGTTGAACATTTAGACTTATATTTGTTCAAGGACAGAATGGTTTGGAATGGAAGTGTGCAAGTGTCCCTGCTTATACCTTTGTGAATTCACATAGGGATAGAAATAGTATCGACTCTGGCATTTTAAAATATGAAGTACAATGGTTCATATCTAAAACTTTCTAAATCGAGATAGTTACAGTGTCAATCATCCCATCTCAAGTCTTTCTAAGCCTGTTCCTTATGCTTTAATGAGCTACTATGGTAGTATTTTATCCTGCTATGGAAAGAAATGGTGTAATGTTAAAATATTTACTTTTGAATTTTCAAATGCGATTTTGAACTTGGCTGTTCTGCTTCCTGTCATAAGAGCTGCTGAAATGTAATTACTTCAGAGAGTCCATGATAAAGGCTGAGGTAATACTTATTTTCAAAGTGGAGATTTATACATTATCATGTGTGGGATCTTACTTAATTTAGTGAGAAGAATAATACAGGATTTCAAGAGTTCTCTAAAATGTCAACTACAGTCTCTTAGGTAGAATTGTATGTATTGAAAATCTCCCAAACTTTTAGGCTCTACAAATCAGAAGGACTCTCTAGTCCTTCATTCTTTATTCAACAGAGAAGAAGTTCATGACAGTAGATTTAAATAAATTTCCCAGAGGAACACCAACCTCTAGCCTCCTAAATTTAGGGGGAAAAAAGTATTGACAGAGCTCTGATACCCATTTCCACATCAACTCGCTGTATTCTCATCTCCTTTTTGTCTGATTCCTGTTCACATCTTCTTCGATTTCCTTTCAGTCTGCATTTTTCTCTAGCTATTCATTACACGATAAATATGAATAATACCCAGACTAGTTCACCCTCTCATTTTTCTTTTTCTTTGAGAAAACACACACACACGAGGGAGAGAGAGAGAGAGAGAGAGAGAGAGAGAGAGAGAGAGAGAGAAAGAGAAATAGAGTTTTCTGTGTGACTCATTGAGGCTTCCGTGACTTTGAAGTTTAATCTTCCCCATTTAATTTGGACTCCAAATAAATTCTTTAAGTGGATTATCAAAAATTTTAAACAATTATTTCTTCCATGTACCTGTTTTTTCTTGTGTAGCATTTTCCACTAATGCTCCTAGACAATATACAGAAAATAATGTCTCTCTTGGGATATTCTTTTTGTACCACATATTGACCTTTGTGATGTTTCATATTTCAAAACCACATCATTTGATTCTTAGGTTGAATTTTTAAAAATGCATTTTTCTAACCACAAGTTTCTTCATCATTCATGAAATATCCAATGTAAATACTGCGGGATGATAGACTCCCCGAGGAGATCTCTCCAAACTCTAAGTCTAGGATCTGATTTAGAACAGTTTGACACACTTCCCTATCAAACAAGCCTTCATGGTATATAAATCAGATAAATCACTATAAGTAAGAATATAGATCCTAGTTTCAATCCCTATGTAAACTTAAGGTATGTAATAAATCTTTCTGGCAGAGAAATGTCATGCATTTCTTCTGTTTAATTCCACTGGCTGGCATACTAATAATTTTTTTTCTCTATTCCCCCCTAAATTCAATTCTATCTTATGGAGATAGTTCAGAAATAGTTTAACAGCATTTGAGGTTAGCTGCCTTTCTCTACATCATCTCTTTGTAATTTCAAGGTTTTTAGTTCTTTTACTTAGTTTGGGTTTATATATTTACTGAATAAAAATAAAATATCTAAATGAAGTACATTGAAACTTTTGGAGGATTTAATTTGTGCGTTTGGGTATATTGTATATGAAATTATTTAAAACCTTTGAGGAAAAAGTGTTCTTTATGGTGTAATTGGTTGTGTTTCTTATTTAAGGAAATGTAAGAAATAATATTTGGGGAAAATGGTGGCACAAGGTTGAGAAGAACTTGAAGTAGTTCTGTGTGATGGTTGGGGAACTGTACGTTTCAGTTATACATACATAAATTATTTAGTTTTTGTTTTCCTGGTTTTGGTTTGACCTTCTTGTTTTTATTGTTTGTTTAGTATTTGTATTAAGAGTATTTCAACCCAAATGAACCCAATTATAAAATAATATTTTGTTTTCCACACTCTCTGACACTTTGTGGACAAACCTGTTTGTTGATATCCTTTGATTCTAATCATCTGGCAAACTTTTTATCTGTCTTGTCTCCTGTTCCCTTTAGAAAGGATATGATTGCCATGGACAAGGATAGAGCTTATTGGTTTAGCACTTGTTTAGCATCCATGAGGACATGGATCCTGAATTCAATCCCCAGGACCACAGAGCAGAATTGAACAGAAACATAAATAATAGTAGAGATGAAGGATTTTGAGGGAAATAAGTGGGTGAATGACATCTTCAAACTTCAGTTTGAAACTGTTCCTACAATAAAGAAGCATTTCACTGAATGACATACTGTGTATAGACAGAATACCCAACTTCTAATTGGTTAAAAATCCTAAAACGGATCAAACTCTGAATGTCTTCTGGTCAATGCCACCTAATCATTAATGTAATATTTAACTCAGTCCTCAGCTCACCAAAATTTCACTGCATTATCATTTTACTAAAACATTAGTATTTAGGAAAACTCAAAAGAAGGGAAATCAGTAGCTAAATATTTTCATTGAAATTTTGTCTGATTATTAGGCTTTAAAGCTGAAGTTAGGTTTTAATTGATTTTCTCCCTTAGCAGCTTCTATAGTGTCCTACATAACTATGAGAGCGAGTCTTCAGGGAGGAGACTTCCAGGTCAGTTCCAGCTCCACTGCCCCAGACCCACACAAATTCAATCAGACAAAAACAAGGATAGAAGTGGGGAAATGAGCATGAGGCCACAACTTTGGCGAGGCAGTATTGGCAGCTGATAACTGCTTTTTGAGGGAGAGTTGATAATCTTTAAGGGAATGATGCTAGGCAGGCTGAACAGGCTCCAGTGGATGATTTCATAATGAGGTACATCTAAATACACAAACTTGAGGTAAAGACCTTAACACATTTGGCAGAATGCATGAAGTCCTGTGGTTCAGTTATGGGGGGTACAGATACAGTAGGGGTGCTAAATATGATTAAGATGTATGAAATGCACAAAAATTTAATAAAATGTATTTTTAAAAAATGAACGCGAGAAATATTCAAAAAGAAAAGTAAAGGAAAACAAAACCTTCAGTATTTGACTTGAATCTTTTTTACACTTTGGGGTTGTTCTAGTTTGCTTTGAATTGCTGGAAAAAAACACTCTAACCAATACCAACTTGGGGAGGAAAGAGTTCACATGGTTTATATCTCCTGGGTCACAGTTCATCAGGGAGACCAAGTTAGGAACTCGAGCAGAACTCAGAGGGAGGAGCTGAAACACAGACCATGGAGGAACACTGCTTACTGGCTTGCTCCCCTGGTCTGTGCTCAACCTTCTTTCTTACATATTATAAGACCACCTGCCCAGGTGTGGAACCACTAACCCTGAACCAGGCCCTCCCACATCACTCAACAATAAGAAAATGCCCCACAGAGCTGGCCACAGGCCAGTACAATGCAGGAAGTTATCCAGCTGAGGCTTCTTCTACTCAGTTGTGCCAAGGTGACACATAAAGCTATCCAGCAAAAGGGTTGAAAAGGCTTGCCTTATTTTGTGGTACTCTAACAAACACAGTTATACATGGCTTATTCACGTCAACCATTTATTTCTCACAACTCTGTATGTTAGAAATATGGGACCAGAGTGCCAGTATTTCACTTTTAATGAGTGTGCACACAGCTTATTACACCTTCACAGGACGTAATAAAAAATAAAATTTTCTGCTCTCTTTTCATAAAGGCATATATTTCATTCATGATGGTCTGCTGTCAAGACCTGAGTGGAACCCAAATGCCCTTTTTGCTAATTCCATTTCATCAAGGTTTAGAATTTCAACATAGTTGTCACAAGGCCACAATTTTCAGTTCATTGGAAGGCCTAATATGAGATTTCCTAGTTAAGTGGGAATCAGAAAAGTTTCCCATTGTCACTTCATGCACATATACATGTGCAGCATATTATTTTTATTTTATGTGTATGAGTATGTTGTCTGCACATATGTGTGTGTACCCGTGTTGTGCCATGCCAAGGAGGTCAGAAGAGGATTTCAGATTCCCCTGGAACTGGAGTTAAGGACAGTTCATAGCTGCCATGTGGGTGGTGGGAATCGAAGAGGAGTCAGTTCACTTAACTGCTGAGCCATCTCTCCAACCCTGGTTTGTCTTATTTTTTCAGACAGGGTTTCACTCACTGGAACTCACTATAAGTCTTGGATTTGTGGTGTTTCTCCTGTCTGCTCCCCCATAAATACACCTGAAGAGTGGCTAGATTCCAGGTCTGCACTAACACATCATGCTATGTTAAGGATAATTATAAAAGTTTCCAGAAACAGCATGAAAACCTCAATTGCATTTACCAACAGGAAGTCCATTTTATTTTGCTTGTATGAGTCATTATAATTAATGTGATTTTTCCGTGCTCCATCCTACATCTCTTATAAGTGATTTTAAATAAGTAAAGTG
>NW_008358101.1:3160623-3201772 GCF_000622305.1 Nannospalax galili
TTAAATATGTGCTTCTAACATAGCATAACTTAATCTGTAATGATCAACATTGACAATTCTTTAAACTTCCCTCATGATGCAGAAAGGTATTTAAAACTGCATAGTGAATAAAAGACTAAAAATGAATAATTTTTTTAAAAGATAGAAACAGGGCTGGAGAGATGGCTCAGCGGTTAAGAACACTGGCTGTTCTTGCAGAAGACCTGGGTTCAAATCCCAGCACCCACATGGCAGCTAACAACTGTTTGTAACTTCAGTTCCAGGGGATTCCACAGCCTCTTCTGTCTTTTGCGGGCATTGCATGACATGGATGCACTTACCTACATGCAGGCAATACATGCATACACATATAATAAAAATAATAATTAATTTAAAAAATATATAGACACATTCACTGTTGGTGGGATTGCAAACTCATTCAACCCCTATGGAAGGGAGTGAGGAGAACTCTTAAAAAACTTAAATTAACCTGCCATATGATCTGGTTATACCACTCCTTGGCATATAGCCAAAAGACCCATCTTATTGCAGAGATATTTTTACATCCATGTATATGATGATCTTTTCACAATAGCTAAGAGATGGAAGCAACCTAAATGTCCCTCAACTGATGAATGGATAGTGAAAATATGGTGCATTTATGCAATGGAGTTCTACTCAGGAGTAAAGAAAGAAGAAATCATGATATTTTGTTGGAACTAGAAACTGTTCTACTAAGTGAAATAACACAGACTTGGAAAAACAAATGATATATATTCTCCTTCATTTGTGAATCCCAGCACCAAATCCCTATATGTGAGTATATATCCTGATGTAACTGCAGGAGACAGGAAAATGGAAAGGAACCAGGGAAAGAAGGAACCTGAGAGAGAATAACAGTAGAAAACAGGTGATACTAAGGGAGAAATGGATAAAATAGGGTTGTTTAAAGGGAAGGGGGGGAGGTTATACAAGATCTATGGGAATAAAGGGGAAGAAGCAGTTCAAGAGAGGTGGGCCCATAGCAGATTGGTGTTATCAAGGAGAAATGGGGAAAATGGGGATACTTTAAAGGGAGAGAGTGCTAAGGGGGTTAGACAGGGAGAGAGAGGAGAGAGATAAATAATGCCTATCTCCTGTAAAAAAATAAAAAAGCAGAGGGTATCATATTAGGACAAAAAAACTACTGAAAACTTGTGTGTCTTTCATTTCCCTCATGGGTCATTGGCCACCAATCTATGAGAGCAAAGGGAACAGAGGCAGCAAGCAGGGACAGGACGCCAGTGAGAATGATGGAAAAAAACCTTCTGGGAGTCAGCTTCAGTGAGACAGCTCGTTTATTCGGAGGGGGGGTGTCAGGGGGGAAATATAGGGTGAAGACGGCAGCCAAAGCTTCACCTGAAAGGTGTTCATAGTATGCTTTATTTGCATGTGGTAGGGGGACCCTATCATGTAGAAAAGGAAGGTGGACTGTAGTGGCTGTAGTGCAATGCCTGATTATCATACAGGAAAAAAACCTAGGAGCAGCTCTTGCAGGTAACTATGCGAAAGGTCATGTTCCAAATAAGGCTTGGAGAAACTTTCCAAAAAAGATCAAGCAGAGAGTAGGAAGCCCCTGCTGAGAAAGGGAGTCCTCCATTTAGCACCGAGCTCCATTGTGACCTTAACAGCAGGGTTCCCCAACAAAAACTTAGACATACAATATCTCTACATAAGTCCATGTGTATAGGTGATGGCTACATATCAAAAAAAAAAACAAAAAAAAAAAAAAAAAAACCCCCACAAAACACAAAACAAGCACAATGCCAGACAAAAGAAAATTTCCTTTGAGTTGTTGGCCAGGGCATTCCAAGAAAATTCAAAATTACATAGACTTTTGCCACAGCCCTTGATTGCCTCCCAGAACTTGAAGGTAAGACCCTATTGTTGAAAACAGGGCATAGTTTGGACAAAGAATTTGTAACAATGGAGCTAGAACTAACCTGGTGGACATCCCCTGAAGGTTAGCTCTATTGGAAAGCACTATTCAAGTTGGTAAGCGAGAACATCAATCCATGGTCCAACCCAGCTTCAAGGCCTCATAACCACACCAATGACAGGCACAGCAAACAACATTGGTGCCGTAGTGGCACTTTTGTCTTGGGAGTAATCAACAGCTACCTAATTGGACTTAAAGCTCACTCATTGGAGGGAAGTCATGTATGGTACTGAAAACATAGTCAAATACACATGTCTGGAGAAGTCTTAGAACTTAGAGAAATCCCCAAGACTTTCAAATCCTAGACAAATGTAATTTCTTACTGTGTACAAATTATGAAGCTTATATTTACAGACAATTATCCCAGTCATCACTCATCAAAAAGCTTCTTTTACAACAGATGGAGACTATTTCAGAGTTCCATTACTGGTCATAAACAGACATAGTCTATGATTTTCCCAAGTCTAAATGGCAAATCTACAATGCAACTTCTACGCCTAAGGCTCATGGAACATAGACCAATGGTAAAAAGACACTAATGCATCTCTCAATTCTCATTAATGGAGCTCCCTCATGTAACAATGGGCCAGAAACACAAAGGTCACAAATGGCCAAAGCAAGGAGAGTAAGAGTCTGCAGAGTATGGGTCCTTGGACAGGACTCATATATTCAACTCCACCCACACAGGGCTCAGGGACCATTATGGAAGAAGGGGCAGAATGATTGTAAGCACCAGGGAGGAGGTGCCCGACCATATGGAAATAGATACCTACAAGATCCTGAGACCTCATCATATGAACCTACAGCAATGGTTTCAGCACACACAAGACCTACACAAACTGAAGCAGACAAAACTCCAGCACAGAACTGTGGAAATGGACAATAATCCACAATCATAGTAGAAGAATTATTGGCAGCTGAGTAGTGTTGGATAAGGAAGAGCTGCTCTTCTTAATGGACGGAAATCTAGACAGCCTGATTAGACCCCAGTGGATGAACTGTGACTGAGATGTGTCTGGGGACACTAACTTAACACAATAAGCCTTAGCACAAATGACAGAATCTATGAATTTTAGTGGGGTGGGGGTACTTGAGAGGGTTCCAATGGGGAAGTGGGTATAAAGATAACTGTTTAATTATGACATTCTGTATGAAATACACAAAAATTAAATAAAAAATATAGAAAAGATAGAAATGTGGTCCTGGGATGGATCCATCTAAGACTGTCTTGAGATTTCTCAGTATGGCTATATCATCCTCCCTCCCTTATTTTGTGGTGATGACACAGGCATCAAGCACACCTAGAAGTGCTTGTTACAGACCCATAGGAGGATGAGCAGTCACTTATTTCTTCATGGTAATAGGGCCACATAATATTAGTTAAGGAATTCACAAGGATTATGATTGCCATATGGTATTTTACCTGCATAGTGTTGGAGGGTTTGTGTGTGTCGGGGGTTCCATTCTGTCCATGTCTCTATGTAACTTCTGTATGACATCTCAGTAGTTTTTTGAATTCTGATAGTTTTGCATTATTCAAAAATTTTGCACTTATTTCTGTTTGGGTTCACAGTTCAATAATTTATTCTTGCATTACCAGGATAATGTGTTATATTTATTTGTTGTTTGAAGATCATAGCAAGTGTTTTATCAGTTCCTTCAGCCCTGGACCATCTCAACTACTGATGTGACCTGGAGCACAGACCATGAATAGGCATCACTATCAGTCTCTGACATCCATTACTTTGGAGTGACTTTCTCTCTGTGTTCTTGGTTTTGCTACAGTCATGCAAATTTTCTAGAGAAGATGTCAGCCTGTTGATCTCCCTCTCCAGTCCTGTATAGGAAATTGGTATGAGAAGTAGGTCTGAGTATCTCAAATTCTAGAAAGACCAGCAGCTCTTAATGACCTCCCTGCACAATTACTCTAGGAAACAAAAATGACAGTTAATAACTTGCATAGTCCTAGAATCCATTTTAGAATTATAAGGATGATGTGTTCAGTTGCTGAAAATATATTCAGAATGATTTTTTTCTTCTACACATACATGCCTGGCACACATAAGACTCATTTCCCTGTGGGAGTGACTTATGCCCACTGTGAGAAATTTGAACACTCCAGTGTGTTAGCAGATGTGAATCCTCACATGGTTTGCTTATTGACTTTGACCCATCATCTACTTCTCTTTCTTTACTACTGATATTCCCTTTGCTTGTTTCTTATCTATTCGCTAAACAAATTCTCCTTTTCTGACACACTCCTTTCTTTCTACACATTTGTACTCTCAGTAGTCTTTTCTATTGCAGTGACTCTTACTGTTACTCATGTGAATGGCTCAGTGGTTAATATTTTAAGCATAAATTATGTACCAAGTATGAATCTTACAGTCATGAAAGCATTGCCTATATATGAGATGCTTCTTAAATTACAAAGAAAATGAACATCTTTCCCTTATAGTAATCTTACTCATCACCTTCACATTAATGTGTACATTCAGATTAAATATTCCATCTTCCTGTTGCACTTTTCTTAAAAAGGACTATGGATTTTTTCTTGATGCCATCTGTTACACATGATTTAATCTTCTTCCCATCAATAATATAAAAGATACACTCAAAGCACATACAGAATAATGAAATACATAACTTCTGAAAACATTGACATATATAATTTCAGAGGTTTTGTGTTCCCAATGACAAATGAATCTTGAAGGTGAATTTCCACATACACGCAGTTCCAATAAGTTATGATCCACTTAATTCAGAAAAGTGCCATATTTTCATACTAACTATGCATAAGATTCCAAGCTCTGCATTTAATATTTTCTTATTATTGCAAATGATATAGCTATGGTGAGAGCTCACTGGTCTTATTATTCCATTCATCTCTTCTTTAACATATACCCATCCTTTCACACATAATAACCTTTCAATGTGAATATATTTCCACTAGTGTAGACCAAAACCCATCACAAGTACTTCCTCCTATTATTTCTAGAAAGAATCCTCTTTTATCCAATTAATTATAGCTATAATTTCACTTTTAATATATTTTACTTATTATTTTTAGTTTATGTGTATGAGTGTATTGTCTGCATGTAGGCAAGTGCCCCTGTGTCATGCAATGTCCACAGAGGTCAGAAGAGGACATAAAATCCCCTGAAACTAGAGTTACAGATGGTTGTTAGCTGCCATGTGGGTTCTAGGAATTGAAGCCAGATCTTCTACAAGCAGAGCCAGTGCTCTTACCTACTGATCCAACTCTCATCTCTCTATAGTTATAATTTATTATAATGTACTCCATTAATTAATTAGAATATTTTTAACAAAATTTTTGTTCGTCTTTTATTCATCTATAAAAGTGACATGTACCTCAATTATCTATGTTAAATTATTTTAGTAAAGTGTTGGCAGATTCAAGGACTATGCAACCATGCTTTGTTTCATTTTTCAGTTTCAGTATCAGAATTTCTAAGTTTTAAAAAGGCTGCCTTCCTTTAATAAACATACCTAGGATAGGATATCAAGGTTTTGAGAAACCATATTATAAAGAATAACTTTTTGATGAACAACTAAATCTGATTAGTGCTACCCATATGTGCATGGGCATGGGACCATCCACCAAAGCATTAAAAACTTATCAGTGGCCACAGCCTCAAAGAGTGATTCTTCCTCCACCAACAGCTATCAACTGCCAAGAGCTCAGTAAGACATGAGGCCTGGACAACACTTCTCCCTTGTTTTCCAGATATCTTTTTCTTTTTAATTGACAATTTATTAACTTCAATCAAGACACTTTGAAATTATTTAGGTTCCCTCGTGTATCTGCAACCCCCACTTACCACTTAACCCCTGCCCATTTTTCATGTACTTGTGTGTGTGTGTGTGTGTCCAAATTTGTGTCCCCAAATGTCCTTCAGTGTGGGTTCATCCACTGAAACTGGTTAGCCTACCAAGAGTCATACCTTAAAAAGAGACAGATTCTCCCCATCCAAGAAGCCATCAGTTGCCAGTACTTCTTTGTTTAAGGTGGGCATTTCTTACCCATTTTCCCACATCTATGCTGTGATTTTTGTCTAACTTGAGCTTACATGGGAATTTTGCATCTTGTCAAAACATTTTGCATTCATATGAGTAACTTCCCAGCTGTCTAGAAAACTGTTTCTTTATGGACAACCACCTCATCTGACTCTTTCAATCTTTCTTCTCCCTCTGCAATGGTTCCTGAGCCTTAGGAGAAGAAATCTGATAGGGGTGTACAAGACAAGGATGATTACTCTTCAGTCTCTTATTCTCTGCAAGTTGTCTGCCAGTCTTTTCTTGTCTTGATCTTTTGTAAGCTTTGTAGATAACCAGAGCTATTGTGAGTACATGAGTATGACAGCCATTTTTTGTTTAGAAGAAAGCGTTTCACAGCATTCTTTCCCATATGTTGCAGGCTCTCCTCAGGCCATCCATGAAGACCCTGACCTGGATTGGGTCCCCTGCCAATTAGGAGGGGCAAGAGGCATGGAGCCAACACAGACACTGGGAGTCAGGTTCTCCTCAGGCCAGCTGTGAAGACCCTGACCTGGATCGGGTCCCCTGCTGATGGGGGAGGGGGCAAGAGGTGAGGAGTCAACACAAAGACACTGGGAGTTGAGTAGAAGCAAACACTAGGGGAGGTACTGCAGGCTCATTTGATGCAGGAGGGGGGAGGCCTTATATTTCCTTTTTCACTGCCCTCAAGTCCCTTCAGTCAGTGTATCGTTTTCTGATTGGTCGGCACCACACAGTCTGTCAGCAGTCACTGGGCTCGTGAGCAAGGTACGGAGGTGTGGGATCCTTTTGGAAGGCTATTTGCAGACCAAGAAGTGAAGTGAAATCTTGCTGAATTCAGGGGCTCTGAGTCCACGCCATCTTTGGAGGCCTCCTGCTACATTTCCACCCTTTTTTCTTTAAAAATGACTATCCAGCGAGAGCCTGTAGGCAGGTCTGCCTCGGGATGACCCCAGGATCATGGACTGTGCCTGTCTTAGGTTGTCCTATTCGGGCATGAAGCTTACCTGTCATTGGAGCATGGGCTTACACGTCCATATCCTGGCTTAGGTTGATTCAGGCCAACAGGAGCTTACCCATCATTGACTACCAGCCCTCCAAGGGGTATCATCCCAGGGGATCAGTCGAGGTGGGGAATTATCTGTGGGAGGCCTCCTACATTTGTGCAAGCCAAGTCTGTTGGGCTGCATAGGGTGGGTTGAAATCATCTTCGTGTATTGCTCTGAGGGCCTGATACACTGAGTGAGTGAATTTTTTTCTGACTGCAGGAATGAAGAACAAGGCATTTAAGAAGTAGAAAGAGAAGAATAATTATGCCTGTCAGGAGTAGGTAAGTGACGATCCAAGATGGGTCAAACAGTATTTTTAGATTAGAGGCACTACCGGCATAATCTTGGACAGTCAGGTTGAACAGCCCAATGCATGAATATGTTGTTGGTAGTGAAGCATAGAGAGTTATTTAAGGGCCAGGAGCCATTGATTCTCAGGAAGTAACTGGGTCCATGGTAGGGAGGTCAAGTGTAGAATTAGTTGAATACAGGGTGGGGTAGGCTGGGGAATGAAGTGATAAGGACAAGAATATAGGTGGGGAGGGGACCAAGGCCCAGAGGTCATTGGCCATGGCAGGGGCAGGGAAGAGCAAACCAATTATCCAGGTAGCTGTGAGTTCTCTGGGTCCTGGGGGTCCCATTGGTCGGTTGCTGGTCTCACATCTCTCACTGGAACCCATACTGGCTTTGCTTCTGTCTGAGGAAACACACAAGAATAGCCTCACCCTCTTGTTAACAAGGGTGTGGGCAGTTGCCATTGACATGTTACGGGGTCCTTCTATCTCACTAGTGGCAGGGGTGTAGGCCTAGGTATGGTAGCACAGTGTTTGTAGGCCAGGCTCAACCCATTTTCACTGAAGGACAGGAAATTAATGCTGAATAGAGCTTCAATTAGAGCTAGGTGTGGGTCCCTTTTAGACTCAGGGGTAGCAAATTTTTGTAATGATTCTTTGAGGGTCCTATTGGCCCACTCTACAATGGCCTGTCCCTGTGGATTATAAGGGATGCCGAGGGAGAGGCTAATTTTCCATGTTGACAGGAATGATTGGAATTTTAGAGCGGTGTAAGCTGGCCCATTATCAGTTTTTAGGGTCCATGGCACTCCCATTACCAACATTGCTGATTTGATCACCTTAATGGCATGTGAGGCCTTTTTGCCAGCTTGAGCGATGGCAAAAAGAAAGGAGGAGTAGGTGTCAACAATGACGTGGATGTACTTAAGATTACCAAAGGAGTTATAATGGGTGACATCCAATTGCCAGAGGGCATTGGGTAGGAGACCACGCAGGTTAACTCCATATCAATTGAGGGGGCCTAACAGAGCAAGGGATGCACATGTTATGCAAGATCTGCTCAGATGTTTGCATTGAGAGATGGGTAGGTCAGGTAGAAGGCGGTGCAGACTGAGAGGAGAAAGGTGAAATTGTTGGTGTAAGGCTCTGGCTTGTTCTAATAGAGGAATCTCTACAGACATAATAAGTTTATCTACTTTGTCATTTCCCTTTGCCAAGATCGCAGTGAGCTTGGTGTATGATCTTATGTGGAAGATGTGCCAGGGCCATTGTCTGTTATCTAAGATAATCTGGCGAGCTCTCATAGTTCTAGTATTGGAATCCTTGTGGCCTTTTACCTGAGCAAAGGGAAGACATCTGAGGGCCTGAACTGCAAACTGGCTGTAAGAGAATATATTAAGCGGCTCAATCTGGCAGACTTGGAGGATTTTTAACAAGACCAGGAGCTCCCCCAACTGGACAGAGCTGGGATTGGCTTGTACATAACAGGTGTCATCCTTTCCCATGCACTGAATGACAATGGCATGATGGGACTTATTGGCATCCGAGAAGGCTAGCGTGGCTAAAGATAGGGAGATTTTGTAGGGGGAAGCGTGTGGCTGAGTGGTGATTTCCAAACAGGCCAGGCTGGCCACAGCCACTTATCTGTGGGGGGGGGCGTTATCCAATCCCCCATAAACCTGGACATCATTAGTTGAGTCCATAATATCTGTCTCATTTCCCCTCTTGTGGGCGGGGCTGAGGGTGCCCAGGGTGGAGTTCAAAAGAGCCATCCAGTTGAGGCTGTGACCTACAGTCTTTAGCCCAATGGAACTCTTTTTTGCACTTGGGGCAGTGAGTCTTGGGGCGGGCTGTACCTCTTGGGCAGTAGCTACGAAAGTGGCCAAGCCCCCCACAGTTCCAGCAGGTTTCCTGTGAGCCGAAGTGGGTGGGTTTTCCTTGCGACAAAAGAGTCTCCAAAGAGGTGGTTAAAACCTCAGAAGGGCCTGCCCTGGGGTCTAAGTCTCTAGTACCAAGTACCCATTTGTGAATGTTATCATTGCAGACAGGCACAATAGCATTATGAGTACGGGTGTTTAGTCCCTCCCAAGTGAACTGTTTGATAAGCACCTCTCAAGTGGGTCCAGACTCCACCCTCCACTCTACTGCCTTGGTGACACAGGTAAAGAAGTCTGTGAAGGACTCCCATGACTGTTGAATCAAATTACAGAAAAAGACTTGTGGGTCACAGGCAGAGCAACATTTAAGGGCCTTAAAAGCCAAGTCAGAAACTTGTTGAAAATAGGTATAGAGGCCAATAGCAGACTGGGAGATGGGGTCAAGATATTGTCTGTGTCCCATGAGCATGTCCATATTGGAGATTTAAGTGTGCCTGGCTTTCAGCCTGATTGTCATAGACTGTGCACCAGTTTAGAAAGACTGAGGGTTCTAAGACTGCCTCTAGTAAATCATACGAATCATAGTGGGTTTGTAAATGTAAGGACCACTGGCGAAGAACCTGTTCGAAATATGGGGAGTCAGGGCCCGACTGCTTAGCTGCCTTATGGATAAGAACGAGGTCAGCAAGTGGGATGGGCAGCCATGGACGCCGCACCACATCGGGGCCAACGTTAACTGGAAATGCAGACAAAGGCAGGTGAGGGTTTAAGGAGGGCAGCCTAGGAGGGAGGGGCATGGTAGTGGGGGAAGGGGCGGGATGGTTACTGGGGGGCAAGAGTAACTCCTTCCACGGGTATCGGGACAGGGAATTTCTAGGCATGGTAGCTCCAGGAGAGTATCCTGAGATATAGGCAAAGGAGCTCCTTCCTTATTGGAACTGGGCACAGAGGCAGCATCCACCTCCAGGTCCGGGAGGTCTGGGGTAGAGGTAATAGCCAGATCTGCACTAGATTGCTCCCGGCAGTGTTTGTTGTGGGCCGAGATGACTTCCTCAGGATAGGAGGATTTAAGGCTAGCAATGATGGCTAGGAGGATTGGTACTAACGATGCGGGGGGAATGATCCCTGAGCCAACCTCTCTTTTTCGGGCCAGGAAGAGGACCCACATCCAAGTGTCAGGGTCCCACATGTTTTCAGGGGAGACCCATAGAGCCAAATTAGTGGCTTCATCCCAAAAGTGTTTGATATCTTTTAGTTTCACTTTCAACCCTCTGGTTTTAAGGAGCACCTTGAGTGCTGCCGTTTATGGTTCCCTGCATTGTGGTGGTAAATTGCCCATTGTGGGAGGGTCTCACGAAGGGGAATTTGCCACAAAAGTAGAAGACGAGAGTGACTACCAAGAGGGCACAAAGGAAGCAAAGAAACACTGTGAGCCACTCGGATGTAAACCGCCCCAACATGTAAAGGTGTATAGGATCAAATGTCTTCTTCTCAGTGGAGGCTGTAACATCTCCAGCCATATTCTCACACGGTGTCTCCGAGACAGGTAACAGGGTGACCCGAAGCCTGGGCTCTGAGTTTTGGGTGGATGAGCCCTTATGTGAACTCGCTGGGATGAGCCAAGAGGAGGGAGGTGCCAATGTGGGCTTCAGAACGACGTGGCAGAGTGTGCCTCCCTGATCTAACAAACTAGTCCAACAATAAAGATGACAGACAGGGTGGAGGGGACAGAAGAGGGGGCTACTCACTTACCCTTGAGCAGCCGAAGAAACAGACAAACCCAGGGGCCTAATTACTGTATGAACCGAGGTTCTGGGTGTCACCAACACCAGGGGCAGGGGTCCCTGCTTGGGCACCAGCTGTTGTGGGTTCTCCTCAGGCCAGCTGTGAAGACCCTGACCTGGATAAGGTCCCCTGATGATTAATGGGGGCAAGAGGAACGGAGTCAACACAGACACCAGAAGTCGGGTAGAAGCAAGCACTAGGCGAGGTGCTGCAGGCTCATTTAATGCAGGAGGGGGCAGGCCTTATATTTCCCTTTTCTCTGCCCCCAAGTCCCTTTAGTCAGCATATTGTTTTCTGATTGGTCCACGCCACGCAGTCTGTCAGCAATCACTGGGCTCGGGAGCAGGTTACAGAGGCGTGGGCCCCTTTTGGTGGGCTATTTTTAGATGAAGAAGTGAAGTGAATTCTTGCTGAATCCCAGGACTCTGGGTCTGTGCCATCTTTGGAGGCCTCCTGCTGCACCCATACTCTAGTTCCTTCATTCCTTCCTCTTGCCCTTCTATGATGTTCCCTGAGACTTGGCTGCATGGTGCTGTTGGAAAGAAAAAGGGACATGAAGTTGAGTGGGAAACATGTTGGGAGTATTCAGGGGTATCCGAAATGGGGAAACAAGAGGTGAACATGAAAACATCCTATTTCATTATATACATGTTTGGAAATCTTGTAGAATAAAAACATAATAAAAGAAAGTACTATATCATACTTCACAGGTAATATGTTTAATTTTAAATATTATTTCAGAAATAATCTGTTGCATATACTGTACATATGATTCAGTTCTGGTAGGATTAGAAATGTACTTGAATTCTGAAAACTAAGTTTATTTGTATATTTCTTTTATAGACTTCTGACTTAAAAAATATAAAACTTTTCTTGTTCTCTTTCCGAAAGGAATAGCTTTTCATTTTACAAAACTCAGAATGCTCATATACATGAATCTGTGTTGGATAATGTGATTTATGATACTCCTATGGCTATGGTTTGTACAAAATAGTTCTCTTTGGACAACTTAAGGGAGTGGGAGAAGAACAATGAATGCTTACACTTAAGAATAATTTTAATGTTTTTTTGTTGTGTGACTTTTCCTGGGAAGATTTGAATAAACTTCTGTTTATATCAGATAGAGAACAGATTATAGTGTAGAAATTATTTCACCCATGTCCAGCTTAATCAATGAGTATATTGGAGTTTCTCATAAGGCACGGAAGAACGGTTAATAACAGGTGCATTGGCCTACTCAAGGCAGCTTCATCACCAAAAACCCCACCCCGCATGGGTGATGACTCACTAAAACTGCATCTCTGGATCTTCTCGCTCTCTAAAGTCTTTCCCCAGCAAGTATTTACTGCTTCTATAACTATGGGGAGGGGTCTATAAGCCTTACTATTTCATTAACTTCCTGACCATCATAAATTTTGTAACTTTTCTGAATCTAGAAACCTCCTTCAAATCATGTATACAAGGAAACATGATATTGGGATCATCGAAATGTTTCAATTTGGAGGAAATAGTTACACAATAGCCTTCTAATTTTAAGATTCAGAATTTTGGTTCATAACATGGATGTATACATTCCGAGTCTCCTTTCCCTGCCCATACTTCATGCTCAGGTCAAGATACTCTTACATATGCAGCATTGTGGATGATGGCAAACTGACACAGGCTTTTCTTTAAATACATACCCTGTATGTACATATTTCTCTGTTATCTATATTCAGAACTGTTGACTTATCACATACTCAGTTATCACTTTTTGAGATCCAACAAGTTCTTCCACTGGACCCCTCAGGCATAAAAATTCAGGCTAGTAGCCATATCAACTGGTGCACCTATTTTAGAACATTGTGGCAATGTCTATTAAAGCTCCCAACACTGTCATAAGATGTTCCCACAAGCAACATGACTGACTGACTGTGACAAAACAAAACATATAAAAAGGTCTTAGAAATTGTATCTGTCTCAAAACTGCATTGGAAACAACGTGAATTCTTATAAATAGTAGAACAGATTTCTAAAAAAGGAACACTTCATACATTGAAGGGAAAACTACTGTCTTACCTAGCATCATGATTCTCAAGGCTATATTATGCAAAAAAAATGAAATAAAGCTTTCTTAAGATTTGATACCATTTACATGAGTTATATAAAAATAATCTGTGAAGAAGAGCTGTGGTTTCCCTTGGGAAGTATTACATGAAGAATACACAAACATGTTAGAAATATATTATAGATTATGTTTTTTATTTTCTTTGTGATTGACCAAAGGTATTCATGCAGGTTAAGCACATATTTTAATGAAAACTACTGTTGTGAATAAGTGAGTATCTTTGATGAGACAGATTCATTCAATTGTTTAAATATTTGTGCTTAAGAAAATAATCATGTATCTAGAGATTTTGGTTCTAAGTAAGTTCTCTTTAGAATTGATGATGACTGCCGAATTAATGATGTCAAAGAAAAATAAGGCAAATTCTCACAACACTATAGAAACTATGTCTGCTTCCTAGTGAAGAAGCTGTTAGTATTGTTGTGATCAATTTGACAATATGAAACAGCTTTTGGAAGCATATACTTGAGGAATTAAATACCTAATAACACAGAGATAAATAGTGCAACTGATCATAATTAAATATAAGTCTTCTGGTGAACGCATAATTATTACTAATGGAAACATTACTCTTGAAGTATTTGAGAAGGGACCCATGAGATTATCAATGAAATACCAGGAGAACAAACTATTTTTCCATTTGTACTTGTCTAATTTGGTAATTCTATTGAAGGATAATTTGTGTACAATCACATATGTACTTTGTACCCACACACCCATGGAAACAGAATCACAATAAAAATATACTTTAGCAGATCACAATATGAAAATTCCTGATGTCTGTTCATTCGGTTCCTAGGCAACCAATACTTGATGTTATTTTCTACCATCCTAGATTGGCATTCTGTAGAATTTTGTTTAAATAAATTATACAGTGTTTTTTTCTTCTTTCCTGTAGATAAAATCATTGTGAAAGTTCTATATTATCCTTGAGTATTAGAATTCCATGATGCATATGAACACTAATTTGCCATTCTTCTGTTAAGGAGAAAATTTTCTCTGTTCCAGGTTTTATTATTACAAATACAATTACTATCAATATTCATGTACAGATATTTTTTGTGGATCTGTGATTTTATGTCTCCTGAATAAATGCTTGAGAGTTAAATTGCTCAGTGGAATGATATAAATAACGTATGTTTAATTTTTGAATGACTCATAACTGTCTTTCAGAGGTTTACTTAATTTGCTTTATGTAGAATATGTTATTACCATTTGAATCTCACATTGTAGCATGCTGTAGTTTAAATCTGAAATATTTACACTTATTAGTTAAAATCTCATAAGTTCTGAAAAAGAAACATCCTACATGATGTACGTAAGTTAACAATAATCAAAAATTTAAATATTTCTCTCAATGTTCACCAGGGATTTGTAAATTTAAGCAGATTAATGATATAATTTTTATAGTATTTTTTAACTTGACAATATTTTCAGTTCCTCTGCCCTCTGTGAGAAAATATTTGAGATTCTAAAAATAGTACAGGAAGCAAATTATCAATTCTTACTACAAGGAAGCAAGTGTTGGTGAGAGGAGGCAGGGTACATATCAGGATATATTAAAAGCTAATTAAATATGCAGTATTAGTGTAGGTGCTAAAGATGGGAAATTAGAAATACTAATTGCCAGAGAGTGACTAAAACAGAAATACGTGTGCAGGTTTTGAGAAAATGTGGCCCGAGAAGGCTTCTCAGACTTGATCTTTGAGATTAGCCATATCTGAGACAAAGGAAGCAATCACAGAAAGATTTGGGAATATCCTGCCTAACACAACACATGGAAAATTCAATGAGCAGGAAAAGACAATCATTTGATGAGTCTGGAGTATATCAAAGAAAAGAGAGCATTACGGGTGAATTTTGAAGATATGAATTGCACACAAATAGATTGTAGTTATGGCAATCATGAGGAACAATTGGATTTTTTGTTGGTCTCAAAACACAGGGTCATGCAATCTGATTTAGAATCACAAATGACATTTTGGTTGTTAGTAGCTGAGGCAAACTGGAACCTGGAATAAGAATTAGGATGCATCAATGAAAAAGTAGATGTTGTAGTGGTTGGGGTAGCAGTAGCAAGTTTGAACTCTGAAGGCTGTAGCATTGATCTTGGGTTCTACTCAGCCCATCATGGTAATGCTCACTCACATAGTAGTCCAGGATACTGGTAGCCACAGAATCTGCCTACTTTGGTCCCCATCAATGCACATGTTTCACAGTACTTCCTCGTGTGACTACCCTTGAGCACCAAGATAGTAACATCTTTCAGGTGGCCAAGATTGAATTCCAGGACGCTGGTGTCAAAATAATAAAGGGATTTATAAAGGAGACCAAGTATTTGAGGACATACACATTTGCTGCTCATGCTGATGTAGGTTTTTTTAAGTCAGTAAGAGAGTATTTATCTTGACAACAAGGATAATAATGGTCCTCACTGATCTATAAGGATATCACTAGAAAAGGAAGAGGAAAGGACTGATGAACCATCAGGGCCAAAATTGGAAATCAAAAGCAGCGCTCTGTGAGTGGGAAAAGAGAGCCATCAGCAACAACACAAACACCACTTTCATTTCCAGGATTCCCTTTAATTTCCTTTTTATGTTTCAGTTTCCTTCCTGAATTTTTCCTCCATATTTTGAACTTTCTCTCACAGTGTGCTCTTTCATCTACTTTGGAAACTGTTTTGTCAAAGTCTTGAATAGACTTAATAAATTCCCTTCACTCATTTATCTGCTTATTTGAGTAATCTATGTGGTCACTTGTTGGGGGACCCTGCTGCTAAGGTTGCAGTCCACTATGTCTGGATAGCTCTAAGGAGCTCGGCGCTCTATGGAAGGACTCCCTTTCTCAGTGGGGGCCTCCTGTTCTCTGCCTGATTTAACTGGAAAGTGCCTCCAAGCATGGATGCCTGACCTTATTTGGAACATGACCTTTGGCATAGTTACCTGCAATAAAATTGCCCCCAGGTTTTTTCTATATGATGATTAGGCATTGCCCTATAGCCGGATGCTAGGATCCCCCTACCACATGTAAATAAAGCATACTATGAGCACCTATCATCTGAAGCTTTGGCTGTTGCCTCCACACTATATTTTTCCCTCACCCCATTGAATAAATTGAGCTGTATCACTGAATCTGACTCCCGGAAGGTCTTTTCCGTAGCACTCACTGGCTGTCCTAAACCCGTTTGTCTCTTCTGCTCCCTTTGCCCTCATAGATGAGTGGCCAATGGCCCATGAGGGGAGGGAGAGAACCCCAGTTACTTATTATTTTTTAAGTAGGTCTTTTTTCTTTTGTCTTTATGCTGGTTGTTTTTTGAGAGGGTCTCCCTAGTCACAGCCCACCTGTAAGTCATGATGTAAACTAGGGTGTCCTTGATCTCAAAGATTCACCTGCTTCTGCCTACTGAGGCCTAGGATTCTTAATGACACCTTTTTTATTTTTAAAACAGGGTCTCACTATGTACTCCTGGCTATCTTAGATCTCACTATGTCTACAAGGTAAGCCTGAAAATCCCATATATTTGCATGTTTCTGCCTCTCAGTTCCTGGAACCACCTAATTCAATTTAATTTAAAGTTGGCTTAACAAGATGGACTCCATAACCAATAATGCTATCAGGACCACGTATGGCTAGACTGGTCATAAGATAAAGAGAAGAACCTAGCAAGTACTATCATTATGCTAAAGAGACACAGTATTAAACTAACTAATGATGACTTCTTGTTACACTCATAGGTTAGTGCATCTCTTAACTCTCATCAGAAAAAGTTCCTCTTTGTATAGATGACAATGAACAAGGAGACCCACAAATGTTCAAAATGCATAGAATAAGAGACTGTCGAGTGCTCAACCTTAAATGGGACAACTATATCACATTTTCTCTTCCAAAGGCTCACGGATCATTGCGGTAAAGGGAACAGAAAGATTAAAAAGTCAGAGGTGGTAGATGAATACAAGGAAACTGTGTTGTCTGGACACCACAGTGTATATTCACATATGAACCCACAGTACTCATAACAATATGTACAAAATCTGTGAAAACCCAAGCTAGACATGAGTCCAGCATGGATAGGGAGATGGGTGGAAAGCACTAGCCCTAGCTGGAGAATGTATTAGCAGTTGATAGATGCTAAAGGTGGTAATGTCAGTTTTCCTCACTGAAATGATGCTTGGTAAATTGACCAGACTCCAAAGGATAGACCCACATCCGAGAGCACTTTGGAAACACATATTTAAAAAAAATAGACCTTAAAAAAGTGCAAGCAATCAAAGAGGACATGAAGTCAAGCCTGGTGAATCTTGTAAGTTGAAAGTGAAGAAGAGAAAGGGGGGTCTGAATACGATCAAAACACATTGCATGAAACTTTCAAATAAATAAAACTATTTTTAAATGTAATAAAGGGACAAAAGTAGGATTCTGAATTCTTAGTCATTTCAGTGATTTTGACTCTGATTATAAAGGACTTAGAATGTTGGAAGTGGGTTATAGTATGCTGTTGTCTAATATGTTCAACATCCTTAGCCATCAGTGTGATGCAAATAAAAGCTGGTTTTTATATTTCATCTCATCCTAGTCAGCAATGGCTTTCATCAAGAAAACAACAAAAAAAGTTGTGGCGGATGTGAGGAAAAAGGAATCCTTATTGACCACTATTCTGATGGTAATATAAAATAATACTGCCATAATAGAATGTATTGTGAAGATTTCTCACAAAATTAAAAGTAGAATTACCATATGAGCAAGTTATACCACCCATGGGCATGCATACATACAAAGAAATATACATTTTACTACAAAGATAATTGCATGTCCATGTTTGTTGCTGTATTATTCATAATTTCAAGAAAAAAATCATCAGTCTAGATGTCCATCAAATGAAAAATACACAAGAAAAATATGTAACATATGATGGATAATCCTGGGTGTCAACTTGATTGGATCTGGGATTAACTGAAATAACAGAGACCTTCTTGATTGGATCATCAAAAGCCAGAAGACACACCCTAAATGTGGGTGTTACCTAATGATGGCAGCTGGTATAAAAGGCCAAGGCAGGGGAGAATGCCAAGCTTCTTGCTGTTTGCCTTCTCTTTCTCTAGTGAGTTCGTCTTGCTGCTGTAGACTGAAGACTAGCTGACCTTTTGGAATTCATCAGACCTTCAGTGCCAGATTGGGATTACTGAGACATCCAGCCTCGTGGACTGAGTGACTACAGGTTCTCAGCCTCTCCAGTGTGGTGCAGCCATTGTTGGACTACTAGGACTCTATCCTCTGAGCTAAGCTGATAAATCTCTACACATATATATTCATTCTACTGGTTCTGTTTCTTTGGAGAACCCTGACTAATATAGATTGTGGTACCGGGGTGGTTCTAGAGAAAGAGAATTGAAAGGATGAATTTCTTTAATGGGCTTGTTGGTATTTGGAGCAGGCTCTCCAACTCAGAGTCTTCAGATAGCATGGAGAGCACTGAAAATCCATGGTGTAGACTATTTGAAACAATTATGGAGATATCCTCACTTGAATCTCCTAACTAACCTCTTGTGAAGAGTAAGAAATTTAGTGACTCTATAAATAAAACATTTGACGATTTGTGGAAAAATAAGAAAATTAATGATGCTGGTTGGTTACTTCTAGCATCTCTGGATAAAGTGATGAAGAAAAACAATGAGCTTAATGATAAAATTGACAAGCTCCAGCTTCGAGTCAACAGTTTTAAAGTTTCCAATTGTGCCCTGGAAGAGAATCTTCTCTCCAGCAGCCAGAGAGCTAAAGCTGCAGAAAATCAAGCTGGAGCCCTTATTATACATTTGGCTGACCTACAACGTAAATTTAATTCCCAGCCTTGAAGGGTGTCAGCAGTAAAGGTGAGGGCATTGGTAGGAAAAGATTGGAATCCTGGCACATGGGATGGAGATGTGTGTGGGAGAATCCTGAGGAGGCTAAGAATTTAGAATCCTCAGACTCTGAGCAATGTGATTCACCTGATGAATTAATCTCCCCACCTTCAGCAGACCCACCCTGGCCGCCCTTACCTGAGGCAACTAATCCCATTGATGAAGCTAATCCCATTCAGCAAGATGAAGCTGATGTCCCTCAGGGCCCAGTTATTGTTGCCTCTAGACCTATAACCAGACTCAAAGCTAAGCAGGCCCCTAGAGGAGAGATAGAAAGTGTGGTCCATGAGGAGGTGCGCTGCACCACTAAAGAACTTAGTGATTTTGCTAATTCTTTCAAGCAGAAATCTAATGAATATGTCTGGGAATGGATTTTGAGGATATGGGATAATGGTGGAAGGAACATAAAATTGGATCAGGCTAGTTTGTTGACATGGGCCCCCTGACTGGAGATTCAAGGTTTAATATGTAAGATCATGCAGTTAAAAAGGGTGTTAAAAGTTTATTTGATTGGTTGGCTGAGGTATTTATCAAAAGATGGCCTACTGACAGAGAGCTGGAGATACCTGATATCCCCTGGCTTAGTGTTGATGAAGGGATTGTAAGGCTCAGGCAAATTGGTATGCTCGAGTGGATTCATAGTGCAACATGAAATCCTACATAATGGGAGGGCCCAGAGGACATGCCTTTTACTGATTTTATGAGATGGAAAGTATTGAGACACCAGAACGTTTGAAGAGCTTTGTTTTTGCTCTTTTCCTTATGCTGAATCTTACCGTTGGAGATGCTGCTCCTCAATTACATAAATTAAATGTAAATATAATAGGTGTAACAGGACCTCAGGGTAGGGGGTCAGTTGGCAGTACTGAATTACCAAAGACAAGGTGAGTGTACTTATAGTAATGGGTGGCAAAGGCAAAACAATACCTACAATGGCATGACTCGAATGGTTGGATCGTAGCAATAGAGAATCTCACTCAGTCAACCAATTTCCAGACTTGAGACAGTTTACAGACCCAGAACCCCTTCAATGAAGGCAAGGCTTGTGCCCTTGAGGAAGGACTTTGTCACAGTACCAAAGAGCTATGCTGTTCGCCTCTCACCCATCCTTCCCCAGAGGGACCTGTGGCCTTTTACTAAAGTAACTGTACATTGGGGTAAAGGAAATAATCAGACATTCATCTGCCTATTGGATACTGGCTCTGAGTTGACACTGATTACAGGAGATCCTAAAAAGCATTTTGGCCCTCCAGTTAAAGTAGGGGCTTATGGAGGTCAGGTAAAAATGGAGTTTTGGCTGAAGTCCAACTGACAGTGAGTCCAATGGGTCCCCGAACTCATCCTGTGGTTATTTCCCCAGTACCAGAATGTATAATTGTGATAGATATACTTAGTAATTGGCAGAATCCCCACATTGGTTCTCTGACCTATGGAGTGAGGGCATTATGGTTGGAAAGGCCAAATGGAAACCACTGGAATTGTCTCTATGAGGGAAAATAGTGAACCAAATACAGTATTGCATCCCTGGAGGGACTCCAGAAATTGGTGCTACCATCAAGGATTTGAAAGACGCAGGGGTGGTGATTCCCAACACATCTCCCTGTAACTCTCCTAATTGGCCTGTGCAGAAGACAGATGGATCATGGAGAATGACAGTTGACTATCAAAAACTTAATCAAGTAGTGACTCCAATTGCAGCTGCTGTACCAGATGTGCTTTCCTCAGTCAAGTAGATTAATACATCTCCTGGAACCTGGTATGCAGCTCTTGATTTGGCAAATGCTTTCTTCTCAATACTGGTTCATAAGGATCACCAGAAGCAATTTTCTTTCAGCTGGCAAGGCCAACAGTATACTTTTACTGTCCTGCCTCACGGATATATTAACTCTCTAGCATTGTGCCATAACTCTGTTTGAAGGGATCTTGATGGCCTGACTCTTCCACAAAATATCACACTGGTCCACTATATTGATGATGTTATGCTGATTGGATCCAGTAAGCAGGAGGTAGCAGACAGTCTGGACTTGTTGGTTAAGCATATGCACATGAGAGGATGGGAAATAAATCCAACTAAAATTCAAGGGCCTTCTACCTCAGTGAAATTTCTAGGCCTTCAGTGGTGTGGAGCATGCAGAGACATTCCTTCTAAGGTGAAGAATTAATTGTTCCATTTGGTGCCTCCCTCCACCAAGAAAGAAGCACAATGATTGGTGGGCCTGTTTGGATTCTGGAGGCAGAATATTTCTCATCTGGGTGTGTTAATACGACCCATATATCAAGTGACTCAGAAGGCAGCTACCTTTGAGTGGGGCCTGGAAGTGGATAGGGCCTTTCAACAGGTCCAGGCTGCTGTACAAGCTGCTCTGCCCCTTGGGCCATATGATCCAGCAGACCTGATGGTGCTTGAGGTATCAGTGGCAGATAAAGATGCTGTTTGGAGTCTCTGGTAGGCTCCCATAGAGGAATCACAGTGGAGGCCACTGGGATTTTGGAGTAAAGCTTTGCCTTCATCTGCAGACTATTCTCCCTTTGAAAGACAGCTCTTAGCTTGCTATTGGGCCTTAGTGGAAACAGAACGTTTCACAATGGGCCACCAAGTCACCATGTGAGCAGAGCTGCCCATCCTGAGCTGGGTATTATCTGACCCCCCAAGCCATAAATTAGGCCATGCACAGCAACAATCCATTATCAAATGGAAGTGATATATACGTGATCGGGATCAAGCAAGCCCAGAGGGCACTAGCATGTTACATGAAGGTGCCCAAATGCCTATGGTTCCTACTCCTGTTACAATGCCTGCTGTTCTCAAGCATGCACCTATGGCTTCATGAGGTGTTCCCTATGATCGGTTGACTGAGGAAGAGAAGACTAGGGCTTGGTTTACAGATGGTTCTGCATGCTATGCAGGCACTACTCAGAAGTGGACAGCTGTGAAATTACAGCCAATTTCTGGAACAACACTGAAGGACACGGGGAAGGAAAATCTTCACAGTGTGTAGAACTTTGAGCAGTGCACATGGTCGTGTATTTTGCTTGGAAGGAGAAATGGCCAGAAGTGTGATTATATACTGATTCATGTGCTGTAGGCAATGGTTTGGCTGGATGCTTAGGGAGTTGGAAAGAGCATGATCAGAATATTGGCAAGAAAGATTTGAGGAAGAAGTATGTGGATAGATCTCTCCAAATGGGCAAAGGATGTGAACACCCTTGTGCCTCATGTAAATACTCATCAAAAAGTGGCTTCAGCAGAAGATGAGTTCAATAATCAAGTAGATCAGATGACCCGCTCTGTGGATCATCAACCTCTTTCTTCAGCTATCCTGTCATTGCTAAATGGGCCCATGAACAAAGTGTCCATGGTGGCAGAGGTGGAGTTTATGCATGGGCTCAACAGCATGGACTCCCATTCACGAAAGCTGACCTGGCTACAGCTGCTGCTGAGTGTCAGATTTCCCAACAGCAGAGACCAACACTGAGTCCCTGTTATGGCAATGTTCCCCGTGGTTACCAGCCTGCAGTCTGGTGGCAGGTTGACTACATTAGAACACTTCCATCTTAGAGGGACAGTGTTTTGTCCTTACAGGAAGAGACACTTATTCTGGTTATGGATTTGCCTTTCTTGCACGTAATGCTTCTGCCAAAACTACTATCCAGGGACTTACAGAATGCCTTATCCACCTTCATGGTACTCCACACAGCATAGCTTCTGACCAGGGAACTCACTTCATGGCCAAAGAAGTGTGACAGTGGACCCATGGTCATGGAATCCACTGCTCCTACCCTGTTCCCCACCATCCTGAAGCAGCTGGATTGATATAACTATGAATGGTCTCTTAAAGACACAGTTACAGTGCCAATTAGGTGGCAATAAACTGGAGGGCTAGGGCAGGGTCCTCCAGAAGGCAGTGTATGCTTTGAATCAGCTTCCAATATATGGTACAGTTTCTCCTATAGCCAGGATTCACAGGTCCAGGAATCAAGGAGTGGATAGGAATGATTCTACTCACTATCATGCCTGGTGACCCACTAAGAAAATTTTTGTTTCTTGTACCCTCGACTTTGCACTCTACTGGCTTGGAGGTATTGGTTCCAGAGGAGGGAGTGCTTCTACCAGGAAAGACAATAAACATTCCATTGAACTGGAAGCTAAGACTTCCCCCTGGACACTTTGGGCTTCTGATACCCTTAAGTCAGCAGGCTAAGAAAGGAATAACAGTATTAGGAGGGGTGATTGACCCAGACTACCATGGGGAAATTGGACTGGTTCTCCAGAATGTAGGTAATGAAGATTATATCTGGAAGGCAGGAGATTCCTTAGGGTGAATTTGGTGTTATCATGTCCTGTGATTAAGGCAAATGGGAAACTGCAACAACCCAATCCAGACAGGACAACAAATGGCTCAGATCCTTTAGGGATGAAAGTATGGTTCACTCCTCCAGGGAAAGAGCCAAGACCTGCAGAGGTGCTTACTGATGGTGGAGGAAATACAGAATGGGTCATAGAGGAATGTAGTTACAAATACCAACTTAGGCCACATGACCAGTTGCAGAAATGTGGATTGTAATTGACATAAGTATTTTTGTCCTATTTGGTTAAGAATAGGCTTGTGCATGTATACACATATGTTAAACAGATACTTGAGTTATTCTTTCTTGAATGTGTAATTGAGATGTGCTAAGTCGTTAAGTGTTGTGAATCTATATGATTATATTGGGTTATGAGACACTAAAGACTAAGCATTCCTCAAGACCTTATCACCTACTCTAACATAAATAATGCATTGGTCATTGTATTTTGTGATAGTTATATCATGTTAGGTGAAACTATGACCTCAACATTGTTTTCATTTGAAAATTAAGCATGACATAGGAGATGCTATTGTGTGTCAAGTTGACAAGGGGTGGACTAGTGATGGCTAATCCTGGGTGTCAACATGATTGGATCTGGGATTAACTGAAATGAAAGAGATCTTCTTGATTGGGTCATCTAAAGCCAGAAGACACACCCTAAATGTGGGTGTTACCTCATGATGGCAGCCGGTATAAAAGACCAATGCAGAGGAGAAGCCTGACTTCTTGCTGATTGCCTACTCTCTTGCTGGTGAGTTCATCTTGCTGCTGTAGAATGAAGACTAGCTGATCTTTTGGAATGTGTCAGACCTTCAGCACCGGATTGGGACTACTGAGACAACCAGCCTTGTGGACTGAGCGACTATGGATTCTCAGCCTCTCCAGTGTGGTGCAGCCACTGTTGGACTACTCAGACTCTATCCTGTGAGCTAAGCTGATAAATCTATATGCATATATATTCATTCTACTGGTTCTGTTTCTTTGGAGAACCCTAATACATCATATATAATAGAACTTACTCAATTCTAAAAAATGAAATTATACTTCCTGATAATGGATGGACCTGAGGGGTATTATATTAAGTAAGTTGTCTCAGATATAGGAAAAAAATGCATGTTTTCTCTCATGCATTCTTTATATGTATGCAAGTACAAAGGTTTGAGTAAGTTTAAAAATAAGACTTGTTGAGAAAGAGAAAGGGTCAAAGGACACGTGTGACATGAAATCTGTTAAGAATCTTCTGGGACTGACAAAGCATCAGACAGAAAACTGGATGTGGGAAAGAGCTAAGGAAATAATAGCAATACCAACTAGCTGTTATTAATGAACCTAATTATTCATATGCTAATAAAAATAAATTTAAAATTAATATTACATATGCACTTTTTTGGGTTTTTTTGAGACAGGGTCTCCCTGTAGCCCCAGCTGTCCTGGAACTCACTATGTAGACCAGGCTTGCCTTGAACTCACAGAGATCTGCCTGCCTCTGCCTCCCGAGTACTGGGATTAAAGGCATGTGCCACCATGCCTGGCACATAGGCACTTTTTTAAAAAAAGCTATGGAGAAAAATTGACTGATTGCTGCATAATTGATTTGAGCCGTGTTTCAGCTATATAGGCCATTGCAGAGCTTTTCCTGTAAACGTAATCCAGTACTTGAATGCTGTAAATGGAATGCAGTCTTCGTTTCCTTTTTATTTCATAATAAAATATACTTTGTTTAGAAAATCTGCACAATATCAATAGTACTTTATGAAAAGCTGTGTATTCTTTGAAGTCTCTCTCTCATCATGAGGTCTAGGACACTAAATATTAATCTACTGTGTCTTATCAGATGCAGTAGTCTGAATCATGACAAGTTCCACCCATCATGTGAGCTCAGATTTTGGAATATGGTTACTGTACTAGGCATTTGTGCATTATTTGTTTGTTGTTTACCTTTTTCTGTTCTGAAGATGAACAAATATTTTCCTCTAAATGTTACATTGAGCCTTGCAACACAATCATTTTCGTTTGATCACACGGCTAGTACGATCCACTCCTTTCGTTTCTGCTAGGACTGTGCATCGCAGCACGTTTCCAGACCTCAGGCTTCTCTGAAAAGGCTCATCTACTCCTTCCATTCTTGGAATGTTGAAGGCATATTTTCACATAACTGGAAAAATATACATTTCTGTTGTCAAAGGATGAATGCCTCTTGGATTTCATTGCACTGATATACAACCACTGATTTATTTTTAATGAATAGCCTTTGGGCAGGTTTTAACTAGCACAGTGAACACCAATGTCAGTACTAAGGTCTTCATTTCCCTGAGTCTTTCTTTAATAATACACATGAAATTTGATTTGTATTGAACACAGTGACTTACTCTTACCCTATGTTTATAGTTTTAAAAGTAAAGAAACATCTGAAACCAGTCTTAGTAATGTATGATTGTAATCTCATGACTTTACAGGTAGAGGCAAGAGGATTTGTATTTCAAGGACAGCTTGGAATGTAAAAGACAGTTTCTCAGAAAACAAAACCCAAAACGTAAAGGAACCTCTAGTTTGAATATGAGGGCTGATCAGAATTACAGCTGACTTTTCAGTGCAAACTGTGAAAGCCAGAAGAGCCTGGACCAAAGTGTTCCCAGCTCTAAATGACCACAGATGCCTACCCATATTTCTTTACCCAGCCACACTGTCTGTTGTAGTGAATGGGAAAAGAAAAATCTTCCATGACATTTATAGGCTGAAAGAATTCATATCCACTAATCCAGCCCTTCAGAGAGTGCTTGAAGCAGTACAAAGAGCTGAAGAAAAGGACTACTATACCCAAGGGGTATCAGAAAGAAACTTCATGAAGGTTTAACTCTGGAAACACACAGTTACACCATGAATGTGAACAGAAATAAAAAATACTGGAATCAATAAAAATCCTTCATTAGTAACTTCAAATATAAATGAACTGAACTCCCCAGTCAAAAAACACAGACTAGTTGAATGAACTAAGAAATAAAACCCATCTTTTTGTTGTCTGCAAGAAACCCATCTCACTTTCAAGGACAGGCAGTACCTTAAGGGTAAAGGATGGAAAAAAATATTCCAAGCAAATGGTACTAAGAATAAAAGCAGGAGTTGCAATTCTAATATCTGACAACATAGATTTCAAATTAAAACTAATCAGAAGAGGTAAAGAGGGCCACTTCATTCTGATCAGAGGAACAATTGACCAAGAAGATATGAGAATCATGAACCAAACTCTGGTGCACCCAACTTCATAAAAACCAATACTACAAGACTTTAAGACCCAGATTAATCCCAACTCAATAGTCGGGGACTTTGATAGCCCAGTGTCTCTGTTTGATAATTCAGTAGGACAGATAATTGACAGAGAGATATCTGAATTAAATAATACCATACACCAAATGGACCCAACAGGCATCTACTGAATAGTCCACCAGGCACCAAAGAATATACTTTCTATTCACTGCCCCATGGAACTTTCTCCAAAATCAACCACATATTGGGGCACAAAACAAGTCTCAAAAAATACAAAAAGATTGAGATAATTCCATGCTTTCTATCAGAACACAATGAAATAAAGCTTAAAATCAACACTGGAAGAAATCCTAATAACTACATGGGTACATGGAGATTAAAGAACACACTCCTGAATGATGAATGGGTCAAAGGAGAAATTAAGAAAGAAATAAAAGTATTTCTGGAACTAAATGAAAAGGACAATGCAACACAACAAAACCTCTGGGACACCCTGAAAGCTGTCCTTAGAGAGAAGTTTATATCCCTAAGTGCCTATATTAAAAAATCAGAAAGAACACAAATAAATGACTTAGCATTGCAACTCAAGCTCTAGAACAAATGAAACCCAAACCCAGCAGACAAGAAGATATAACAAAAATCAGAGCAGAAATTAATGAAATAGAAATAAAGAAAACAATACAAAGAATTAACAAATCCAAGAGCTGGTTCTTGGAAAAGTTAAATGAGATTGACAGACACTTAGCCCAGTAAACCAAAAGAAGGACGGAGTACCTCCAAATAAACAAAATCTGAGATTAAAGGGGAAACATCACAACAGACACCAAAAAGATCCAGAACGTTGTAAGGGAATACTTTAAAAACCTATATGCTACTAAATTTGAAAACCTAAAAGAAATGGACAGGTATCTAAATGCATGGGAATCATCAAAACAAAACCAAGAAGTGATCAACAGCTTAAACAAACACGTGACACATAAGGAAATTGAAATATTAATACAAAATCTCCAAATGAAAAAAGCCTGGGACCAGATGTATTGACAGCAGAATTCTACCACACATTTAAAGAAGATCTATATCCAATACTACTGAATTTATTCAAAATGAGAGAAATGGAGGGAGAACATCCAAATTCCTTCTATGAAGCCAGCATAACTCTAATATCAAAACCAGGTAAAGATAAAACCAAAAGAGAAAACTATAGACCCATATCCTTAAAGAACATAGATGCAAAAATTCTCAACTTGCAAACCACATAGAGACACACATAAAAAAGATAATCCATCATGATCAAATAGGCTTTATGGCAGGGGTGCATGTATGGCTCAATATATATGTCAATAAGTGTCATAAATCATATAAATGGACACAAAACAAGAACCACATGGTCATGTTTTGATGCAGAGAAGGTCTTTGTCAAAATTAAACATGCATTTATGTTCAAAGTCCTAGAGGGAACTGAACTTGAGGGAACATACCTAACCATAAATAAAGCCATATACAACAAACCCACAGCCAACAGCATTCTAAATGGAGAAAAACTGGAAGCATTGTCACTAAAATCAGGAACCAGACAAGGATGTCCACTTTCTGGTTAAGAACAAAATCATTAATTAGAAATAATTGTCTAAATAACATTTTATATAGACTTAAGCCTAATGTCTGAGAAGTGTAATCCCTTGAATACTTAAAGAAGTATACTGATGACTTTACTCTTTGGCTATACTTTCCTTTTGGGCATTTAAGACCATACAGTTGACCCAAATAAATCAATTTATTTTTACACTTAAGGTCATTTGAGGATGTGTTCCTTGGGGATCACATGGGCTTGGGAGAAGCTCCTAGCTCCTTTCTTTTATAAGTTCCATCTGTGTGAAGATAAGTCAAAGGTCCTGCTCAATGATGTCTGGCTTCACTTGGAAGCATGAATGAGATGTTTCCTCTGAGTTCACCCTCCTCTTTGTAGATGGTGCAAGTCCATTTTGTGGAGTCTCCATGTCATCCTTGAACAAGAGGAGAGATGACTTACCACAGTTACAGTACATTTTGAGAGATGTTCCATAGTCCTCTGGACTTGGTCGACCTTGGAGGGCAAGGGGCAAAAACAGTCCTTTAATTCCCTCTGACCACATTAGTGTAGGCCTTAGAGTATAGCTGTTAAACATCGAATAAGGTTAGTTCCAACTGTCTCATACTTTTAATTATCTTGTGCTATGTAGAGAAAGCTTAGGTAAAGAACCAAATATTCTCAGATAAACTTTGACTAGATTTATATTTTGTTCCTTAAGCTAGTTGTCTAAACTATGACCATAGAAATTTTAGGATTCTGTACGTATTATTTTTGTTTCATCCTTTCTCTATCATAACAAACCTAAACAGACCTCCATCACTTGCTTAGGCTTTCTCTTTTTTTTTTGTCTAATTTGGAAAATATCTCCATTCCCATATCCTTTGAACATCTTTTACATTCTCATTTTCATTTTTTTAAAAAATAGTTATGAGACATAATAGCATTAACAAATAAATTTTCCATCTGTTGTGAGACTTCTTATCCTGGGGATGCTAAGCAATACTTATTCCCTTTCAAGTTTCTAGTGTCAATCCAATGTTTGATTAAAGTTTTACTGGGGAACCGAAGAATTTATTTAGTTTACTTACTAAGATAACTGAGGGATTGCTGAGGTATATGTATGACCTGAGTGTATGCACACTGGAAAGCCTTTACCCAGTATGGGTCATTCCTCCTCTTCCTAGCCTTCCCCAGATTGTATACTTTAGCCCTTGTGAAATCTGGGAGGCCATGTGTGATTAGGGTCAAACTGCATACAGTTGGCTGGGAAGAGTGACCAGATACTTGGGTGAGGGTCCAATGACCCTGCTTGGCCCTCCTTTAATGAATGAGTACAACTGTCAACAAGCTCAGCTGTGATGGTGTTTAGCGATCAGGCTCTGTTGAAGTAGGGACAATGGTAATTTCATGCAGAAGGGACTACTGTATAGCATCATCTTATTAAAGGGACCTGGACTCTAAAAGGATTTGGTGCTAGGATCCACATATGAGGAAGAACATCTGCCATTTGTTTTTCTGAGTCTGAGTTACTTCACTTAGTATAACAGTTTCTAGATCCATCCATTTACATGTAAATTTCATTATTTCATCTTTCTTTACTGTTGAATAGAACTCCATTGTATAAATATACCACATTTTTGTTAACGTGTCTGTATGTGCTAATGGGCATTTATGTTGCTTCCACCTCTTAGCTATTGTGCAAAGAGCATCAACAAACATGTTGTACAAGTGTCTCTACAATAGATTGAGTCCTTTGGGTATATGCCAAGGAGTGGTCACATGGTAGGTTCATTTTAAGTTTTATAAGAGAGTTCCACACTGTTTTCCATAGAGTTTGCAGGAGTTTGCAATCTCACCAGAAGTGAATGAACATTCCCCTTTCTCCATATCTTCCCTGGCGTTTGGTATCATTTGTTGTCTTGATCCTAGCCTGTCTGCTTGGGGTAAGGTGATAATTTAGGGTCATTTAATTTGCATTTCCCTAATTACTAATGATGTTGAACATTTTTGAGATGTTTCTTTTCATCTTTATTTCTTCCTTTGAGAACACTCTGCTTAGATCTTTAGCCCATCTTTTAATTGGGTCATTTAGGTTCTCCATTCTTTGTTTTTTGAGTTCTGGATGTTAAACTTCTGTCAGTTGTGTCACTGGTGAAGGTTTTTTTCTCATTCTGTGGGTTCTCTTTTCACTTTTAGAATTGTTTCTTCTGCTGTACAGAAGCTTTTTAGTTTAATGAACTCCTACTGTTGATTGCAGCTATTGTGAATGGGAGCATTTCCCTCTATTCTTTCTCCAGTTGCTTCTAATTGGTATATAGAAAGGCTATTCATTGCATGACACAGGTTTGCTCACATACATGCAGGCAGTACACTCATACATAAAAAATTACAATAATAAATAAAATATTTTTTAAAAAAGGGGCTGGAGAGATGGCTCAGTGGTTAAGAGCACTGACTGCTCTTGCTGAGGACCCTAGTTTGATTCCCAGCACCCACATGGCATCTATGAACTGTCCTTAACTCCAGATCCATGGGAATTTGAAACACTCTTCTGACCTCTGCGGCATTGCATGAAATGGGGACACTCACATACATGCAAGCAATACACTCATACACATAAAATAATTATAATAAATGAAATATTAAAAAAAGAAAGGCTACTGTTTTTTGTAGATCAACTTTATAACCTGCCATTATACTGAAATTGTTGATCAGTTCTAGGACTTTTCTGATTGAACTTTTGGAATCTCTTAGGTGTCGTATCATACCATCTGCAAAAAGTGATCGTTTAACCTCTTCTTTTCCAATTAGTACTCCTTTAAATTTCTTCTCCTGTCTTATTGCTCTATCAGAGTTTCAAGCACTATGTTGAAAAGGAGTGGAGATAGTGGACACCCTTGCCTGGTTCCTGATTTTAATGGGAATGCTTCTAGTTTTTCTCCATTTAGAATGATGTTAGCTGTGAGTTTATTGTATATGGCTTTACTTATGCTGAGGTATGTTCCCTCCAGTCAAATTCCCTCTAGGATTTTGAACATAAACACATGTTGAATTTTGTCAAAAGCCATTTTTGCATCTATTGAGATGACAATGTGGTTTTTGTCTTTGAGTCCATTTATGTTTATTAATGTGTATCTTGAACCAGTGCTGCATCTCTGGGATAATGCTGACTTAATCATGGTGGATGATCTTTTTGATGTGTGTCTGTATGTGGTTTGCAAGTATTTTGCTAAGAATTTTTGCATCTATGTTCATTTAAACTGAGGATATTTGTCTATAGTTTTCTTTTTTGGTTCTGTCTTTACGTGGTTTGTGTGTTAGAGCGATGCTGGCTTCATAGAAGGAATTTTGGAGTTCTCCCTCTATTTCTATCATTTTGAATAATTTAAGTAGTATTAGTTGGAGGTCTTCTTTAAATATTTGGTAGAATTCTTCTTTAAATCTGTTTGTGCCTGGGATTTTTTTTTTCCCTTGGGAGGCTTTGTATTACTGTTTCAATTTCCTTATATTTATGGGTCTGTTTGAACTGTTGATCTCTTCTTGGTTTAACTTTGGTGGTTTCCAGGATTTCAGATACCCATCCGTTTCATTTAGATTTTCAGATTCATTAGCGTATATGTTTTTAAAGTATTCCCTTGTAATGGTCTGGATCTTTTGGGTCTACTGAGATGTTTCCCCGTTTATATCTGAGTTTATTGATTCAGATTTGCTCTTTCTTTCTTTTGGTTAACTGGGCTAAGCATCTGTCTATCTTGTTTAGCTTTTCAAAGAACCAGCTCTTAGATATGTTGATTCTTTGCATTGTTTGCTTTGCTTCTATTTCCTTAATTTCCACTCTGGTTTTTGTTATTTCTCTCTTCTGCTGGGTTTTGGTTTTATTTGTTCTTGCCTTTCCATTGCCTTGAGTTGCAGTGTTAGGTAATTTATTTGGACTCTTTCTAATTTTTTTTTAATGTAGGCCCTTAGAGACATAAACTTCTCTCTTAGGATTGCTTTTAATTTGTCTCAAAGGTTGTGTTGTGTTTTATTATCCTTTTCGTTGAATTCCAGTCATTCTTTTATTTCTTTCTTAATTTCTCCTTTGACCCACTCATTGTTTAGGAGTGTGTTGTTGAATCACCACTAGTTTGTGTGGTGACTGGAGCTTTGTCCAGTGTTGATTTTGAGCTTTATTGCATTGTGGTCCAATAGAACGCATGGAATTATTTAAATTTTTTTTGTATTTGTTGAGGTTTGTTTTGTGGCCCAGTATATGGTCTATTTTTTAAAAAGTTCAGTGGGGGGATGAGTAGAAAGTATGTTCTTTAGTGTTTGGGTGGAATATTCAAAAGATGTCTGTCTGCCCATTTGATACCTTGTATCAATTAATTCAGACATATCCCTGTTTACTTTTTATCCCGTTGACCTGTCTAGCAGAGACAGTGAAGTGTTGAAGTCCCTTACTGAGTTGGGGTTAATCTGTGTCTTAAAGTCCTGTAATGTGATGTTTATGAATTTGGATGCATGAGAGTTTGGTGCATATATGTTAAGAACTGTAATATCTTCTTCGTTAACTGTTACTTTGATCAGAATGAAGTGATCTTCCTTATCTCTTTTGATTAGTTTTATTTGAGGTCTATTTTGTTAGATATTAGAATTGCAACTCCTGCTTGTTTCTTAGTGCCATTTACCTGGAATATTCTTTTCTATCCTTCTACTTTGAGTTAGTGCATGACCTTGAAGGTGAGATGGGTTTCTTGAAGACAGAAAAGAGATGGATTTTGTTTCTTATTCCATTCAATTAGCCTGTGTCTTTTGACTGGGAAGTTCAGTCCATTAATATTTAAGATTATTATTTAAAGATGTGTATTGGTTGCCATCATTTTGATTGCTGCTTGTGTTCTCTATCTAATTTTGTGTTTCCTAGAATATACCTTTATTTATTTTCTTTTGTTGCCCGTGGGGTATAGTTGTTTCTCTCTCTGCTCTCTGTATTGCTTCAAATGTTCTTTGAAGGACGGTTTAGTGGACATATATTCTTTCAGGCTATTTGTGTCATGGATGACTTTTCTTTCCTCCTCAGCTATAATAGACACTTTTGTTGGGTAAAGTATTCTGGGCTGTCATCTATTGTCATGTAGAAATGGAAAAACCTTGGTCCACACTCTTCTGGCTTTTATAGTTTGCATTGATAGGTCAGCTGTAATTCTGATGGGCTTTCCTTTTTATGTGACTTGTTTTCTTTAGCTGCTTCTGGTATTCTCTCTTTCTTCTGTACATTTAGTATTTTTACAGTGATATGTTGTGGGGATTTTCTTTTCTGATCCTATCTACTAGGTGTTCTATGTGCTTGCTTGATTTGTACAGGGATGACTTTGCTTAATTTTGGAAAATTCTCTTCTATACTCCTGCTTAATATATGCTCAACACCATTAACCTGAAATTCTTCTCCTTCCTCTATTTCTATGATCCATAGATTTGGTCTTTCATGGTGTCCACATCTCTTGCATAATCCATTCCTCTGTTGTTGGTTTTTTAAAAATTTTCCATAATCTTTGCTTGAGTGGTCCAATTCTTCAAGTTTATCCTCCTGTTTTGATACTCTGTTTTCCATTTCATTCATTCTAGTGGTGAGGCTTTCCTCTGTTGTTTCAAGTTGGCTTATTGAGTTTTCCACTTGTCTTCATTTCTGCCTGAGTTCTCTTCAGTTTTCATCTCTTTTGTGAATTCATTCAGAAGTTTATCCCTATCTTCTTTTAGCTTTTTGATTGGTTTGTGTGTTCTTTAAATTCATTGAAATCCTCAATCATGTTTATGATTGTTCTTTTAAATTCAGTGTCCTGGGTTATCTCTAGGGTGTTCTCCTTGTAGAACTCTTCTACAAGATCGGTGGATTTTTGTGGTGGTATAGTCTATTGCCTTTACATTTTTATTATTCTTTCATTGTGATTTTTGCATATTAATTTATTTTGTTGTTTATGATTCTGATATGAGAATTAAGTTGAAATATGCTTCTGTTTGTATTATCAGAGAGCCTACACCCTTTCTTTATTGGTTATGTAAAGCTGGTTGGTACCAGTTTCAGGTTCTCTCAGGTTTAATTTGGAGGGAAGTGATGGCTTCAGATCAGCTATTCAGGATTATCCACAGAAGCCAAATTCAAGTTCCTGTCAGATACACTCAGGTTTCCTTATCCGTGTAGAGGTAGGATCTGGGTGCTCTCAGACAGTCCCTTCCTTTCTCAGCCCCTATGCCAGAGGGAGGCCAGAGGGATGCCAGAACTTGGAACTCTCTGGCAGTCTGCTGAGATTAGGACTGCTACCAATGGAGGTTAAAACCCATGCTCTCAGGCTGACTGCAGGGATCTCAGCCCTTGCCTACCAAAGCCAGATCTGCCCTGGGGCCTTGGGAGGGGCCTCTTAAAATCCCTGGTAGGGGGATGGGCATGACAAGATTAGGGGAAGCTCACCACCACAGGGAGGCTGGATCCAGGGACTCTGAGGCAGTCCCCTGCATTCTCAGGCCCACTTCCTGAGGGAGGTCAGAGGGAGGCCAGAACTCAGCACTGTCTGGTGGCCTGCTGAGATCAGAGCTACTACACAAATGGAGGTCTGAACATACCCTCAGGCTGTTTGCTAGTATCCTGCACTCCTTTTTAACATAATGCTGGAAACTCTTGCAGGAACAATAAGAGAAGGAGATTAAAGGAGTAATAATTGGAAAAAAGTAGATCAAGCTATCCCTTTGTGCAGATGACAGGGTATTATACCTAAGAGGTGCAAAAAACTCCACTAGAAAACACCTAGAAATGATTAACACTTTCAATAATGTGGCAGGTTACAAAATTAATCCACAAAAGTCTGTAGCCTTTCTATAGACCAATAACGAGTAATCAGAGAAAGAGTATATATAACAGTACATTGGATGCAACTGGTGTTAAGGTTGTTTAATAAAATTTTCTGTTCAACATGACTCCTATGTGTAGCTTTGTATGAGCTGAGAATCCCTGAGAGATAGAACAGAGAGGCATGAATTTTAGAAGGAGAAATAATTCAAAGGTATATTGTCCTTAGGATTCTTCTGATACTTAATGCTTATTTTTAATTAGGATTATTGATATAAGAAACAAAGATTGAAACAGACATCAGTAGCATAGACAAACATACAATATTCAGTAATGATGTCATTTGAAGCCAATTGACTGAACAAATTGTGAAAGCATACTTCTATTGGAAAAGGTAAGTGCACCCTCAGGAATTCTGGTATTCTTAGGAGTGTTACAAGAACAGAAACATCAGGTGAAAACATGAAAGTGTAGCAGTTATGAAAAAGTTCATCTAGGTAGAGTATTTTGTAGTATTAGCGATCCTGACAAAAGCATTTTAGTACAGTGGTAAAGCCAAAAGAGTTACTGTAAAGGGGTAATCCTTCAAAAATATGCATTAATGTACAACCGAATGCTGTCTGAATACTGGTGACTATATGGGCAGTGAAGGAGGAGATGCTTGTGTAAAAGCTTGCTTGAGAAAGCAGGATGAGGTCAATCTAAGTCATGTGGTGGGATCCATGGCAAAGTAGAGGACATTGCTGCATTAGTCACATTTCCATTGTAAAAGAAAACAAAATCCTTTGTACAATTTATAATTTTTTTTAACTTCATAATCAATTTGCCATGGGACATTCTCTGTACTCTTCTGTGTATATTATCATTATGAAGTGTGGTCTTTCTTATTTTACTTTAGAATATTTATTATTATTATTATTAGTAGTAGTAGTAGTAGTAGTAGTAGTAGTAGTAATAGTAGTAGTATAAGCATGCATTCTGCAATTGAACCACATCCATATCAACACGTTTCGACTTTACTTGACTTCTACAAGACAAGAATGAAACCAATTTGGAAAGTTTTTTAAAAATTTTAAAGTCAAGGTTTTAAAGATTACTATTAACAAAAATAATAAAACTCAAAGTTTGTTTCAAAAGATTTCTTAATGCACTCAAGGGCTTGCAAAGGAAACAATGATTACAGATACATACTAAACCTTTTATAATGCATTAATCATAATTGAAAAGGTTTACAGTTAACAGTTTTGCCTTCTGATCCTGAATTCTTATGTGACTTTATGTGAATAGAATAGGAAAATCGAGGTATTTTTTTCCATTTGTTCTAAAATCTCATTTGCTTTATGAAACCCCTACTATGATTATATGGTAGCATTTGTTATCTGCCTGCTTCTAGAAAACACAGCATTCTACTGCAAGGTTATTATATCAAATTTGTTTAATGACTTATTCTATTTTATTTTCTCCAAATCCTAGTATGAGCAAACACACACACACACACACACACACACACACACACATACACACAAATACACACACCATAATGCAAGAAGACAGAGAAAGAGAGATGAGTGAATGACAAAGGAAAGAGACAATGACACACAGGTCCTGGATTCATATTATCTGTACATTTCATGTCAAACAAATAGGTAATATGTAAGTAGCACTCAACATATTTTTAGATAGAATTGAAAACCATAATTGTTTTACTCTTTTAACAATTTTTTATTGAGCTTTTGTACAATTCCTACAATAATTTTTAATCAAAATTAGACCCACTCCCTTATCCTTGCCCCCCAATTTTATTAACTCTTTAGAATAGTTATATAAGACTATTCAGCTTTACAATATTCATTTCAAATTCTGCATAACTAGGCTTGTTCATGAACTTTAAAACTTTCAACATGAAAGTATTATCTAATAATGTAACATATTAGGTTTCCCATTAAGTACAATTGAGAAAGAATAGCATTATCCCTTTGAAGTGTCACAAGTTGAATATTCAAAATGATTCATTTCTGAAAATAGAAGTTTTCATTATCAAATGTTACAATATGTGATGTGTTATTTCAAAGATAGCAGAATTATGTGTTACATAATGTCCAATTCTAGTATACTGCAGGTAATACTTTTCACATTGTTCTCACAAAATACCTAGCAAAAGCAACTTAAGAAAATATTTGTTTGGTTCAGAGAGTTAGGGTATAGTCCATTATGGTAGGAAGTCATGGGGTAGGAGTGGGAATCAACTGGTCCACACTGCATGCCCAGTTGGGAAGCACAGAGAAATGTATGCTGATACTGAGCTGCAGTTTTCACTTTTATTTTATCTGGGATATCACTCAGTGGGAGGGGGCCAACAAGTTAATGTGAGTCTTTTCACCTTGGTTTAGTTAACGTACTCAGAGGTATAGCCAGAGGCTAATCTAACCTAGATAATGCCTGACAGGCATCCCAGAGGCTTATCTCAAAGGTGTTTGCAGATCCTATCATGTTAACAATTTATATTAATCCATTTATATATTTCTATATATGTGTATAACTCTGATACATTATATTTTAATATATTTTAAATGTACAAGAACATAGAGAGAAATACAGAGACAGACAGATAAAGAGCCCCAACAAGTTACAAAGAAAATAATTTTAAATGAACTCAAAAACATACCACCAATAGTTGAAACTAAAAGAACAAAGTTTGAACATCAGACAAATCATATACAATATCTCTTACTATCTGGATATTCTTAGTGTACAAGTATTTCTTACATTTTTCTCTGCATGCTGCATAAGTCCCTGCAGAGTCAGGGTGTCAATGACAAAAAAAGGCTTTCCAATCCAAGAAGCACAGTGAGGGGGCTACTTCCAGGAGCATGAGCAACTTATGAATTATCAAAGAAGGTATTGTCCCCCAGCAACTACTGATATATATATATACATATATGTGTATATACATATATGTGTATATACTTTGAAAGTTAGATGGGTAGTACAAATCTGTAATTCCAGCACTCCAGAGGCTGAGGCAGAAGAATTGAAAAGTCAGAGATCCCCTGGGCTATGTAGCAAAGTTTAGCCTAGCCTATGCCTGCTATATATCAAAATCCTTTAGAAAAGACACACATACACAGAGACACACACAGACACACACACACACACACACACACACACACACGAGAACATTTGAAAAAAAAATAAGATCATTATTAAGTACTAGATTCTATATTCCTTGGTATATATACAATCAGTGCTCATTTAAAAATCCACTTTAAATACATAGATTGATATTACTAATATACAGTCATTGTTTATAGTTGATTATATTATTTTATTTTTAAAACAACTCTGATTATGTATACTTGATCAATATGTTTATGTTTTATAACACAGCTGTTGAAGACAAACATCATCAGCTTTACATCTTAATGTTAGAACTTTGAATAAGAAACATCATTTGAAAAAAATTCAAACATTAATGAACTCACTTTAGTATGCATTTTTCAGTAAAATTTGAATTAACTCTTATGTGAACTATGAAGTATTTCTTTCTATGGTAGTTGATGAACTCCTTCAGAAAAAAATAATCATTTGATCTTTATGACATTTTCTCTAAAGGAGTAACATGGGTGATAAGTCTAACATGACATTGTTAGGGAAAGAGGAATTTACTGCTTGTTTGAATTTACTGCTTGTCTGAATTTACTGCTTGAATTTACTTGTTTAAATTTACTACTTGTAACCAATTAACTCAACTGGAGACACAGGCATCCGGAGATAGAGGCAAGTGCTGCAGCCCCCGGAGCCTGACCTGTTCTGTGTCATGTCACGTAGACATGTCTGCTTACACAAGATAACAGGGAAGAGTCGTGCCAGGCACATACCAACCATCTCTCCCCGATTGAGACACCTGAAGGGAGTTGTAACATTTTTCTTGTTTTAAAGTTATTGGTTTGTGAAATGCTTGCTTTGAAACTATTGGCTGTATAAATGCGGGCTTTTGTGTAACGGCTGTGGGAGCCTATATAATCTTTACCTAAAATTGCCTCAGGGTCGATTGCTCTAACCAGACCTCCGTGTCTTGGAAGGACGGTCAGCCCTAGCTAGCTGGTTTAATAAAACTCTGCTTGATTTTTGCATCTCCTTTGTTCTCCAGAAGAGACCCACCAAGTCACGGACCCTAACAGACATTTACTCCACTTTTTACTTAAAATTATAAAAATCTATTGATAAATGTTTAAATAAAATGAATATACTGCATACTGTCAACACGTAGAACCTAATTCCTTTTAATCTTATGCATATGAGTGTGTTGCCTGCATGTGTGTAAGTGCACCTATGTCATGCAATGTCCACAAAGGTCAGAAGAAGGTGTCAGATTCCCCTAGAACTGGAGTTAATGTGGGGGTTGTTAACCCCTGTATGGGTGCTGGGAATCAAACTCCAGTACTCTTCAAGAACTCCCCATACTTTCAACAACTGAGACATCTCTACAGCTAAATAGAATATAATTTTAACATAAGTTTGTGAAATAATACTTTATAAAACTTTTTTCTAATATTTTGTTTATGTTACCTTGTCAGAATACTAGCAAAGCAATCTTTTTTTCTTTAAATACTTTATTGAATTTTTGTGAATTTTATAAAACAGTTCTTAATCAAATTTAGACTTCCCTCCTCAATCATGCTTCTATAATATCTCCCCCAGTGGACCTCATGCATTCTGTCATATATGTTACCTCCTATTCAGTCAAGCATTGTGCCCAGATGTCCTTCTGTACAAGTTCATCCACTGGAGTCTAATCAGCCTATCTAGATAACTTTAAGAAAATCTACTTTCCCTCACCCAACAGTACTCAGTTGCAAACAGCTCCCAGGCTTAGCCCAGAACCCTATGCATATTTCCCGCAAGGGCTGGGCCCTTGTCCGACTGAGTCATCATGGATCTTGCAATGATGCCACCATTGCCACAAGTTCACATGAGCAAGCTTCCAGTGGCCTGAAAACCTCTGTTTCCCTATGTTCATGGACCAACCCTGCTCTTATAATCCTTTTGACTCCTCTTCCTTGATAGTCCTTGATCATAGGATGGTGAGGTTTAATATAGTCCTTGGAGTACTATCCAAGGACACAACACTCACAACATTTTCTTATTCTCTAAAACTTAGCTAGTGTAGTGGCCTTCTGTGTGCTTCATACTCTATTGTATAAGGAAGTTACACTGGTGGGATTTGAGGGATGCATGAGTATTCTCTCCACCCCTTGTTCTGTTATGTTCCATGAGCCTTAGCTGTAGCAGTTCCACAGCAGATGTGTCACCTAGATTTGAGCATCTCTCAGATGTATATTCTCGGTATGTGACCAGTTGTGGAACTCTTCATCAGTTTCATCTGTTGCAAAACGAAGCTTCTTTGAAGCCTGGCGAATGTTACACTTCTCTGTACATATTTAGTATGAGGTATGAAATTTCATTTGTCTAGTGATATGGTAGAGATAAGAATTTCTCTAGGATCTATCATCTCCAGCTATGTATATTTGATTATAATTACAGTACCACCCTGGAGTTCCCTGCCATTGAAAGGGCTTTAGGTCCAATTTGATAGCTGTTGATTACCCTTCAGATAACAGTGCCACTACTACACCATTGGAGGTGGTTTGCTATGTCAGTCATTGTTTTTATTCAGCTTCAGAGTTGGGTTGAACCATTGATTGATTTTTTTCCCCTTAGGAGCTTGCATAGCATCCTCTAGAACTATGAGAGCTACTCTTCAGGGAGGAGGCTTCCAGATCAGTTTCTGCTTTGCTGCTCCAAGTCCTGTATCCAAAATGTGTCCTGTCTTCAGCAGTAGGATCTTATTTTTTTGTGAAGATGCTTTCTATTTCTTTCAAATCATGGCAGATAGTCATTTGCATGTCATTTCACCTGTTGAGAAGGCCATCCCTATTAATTAAAGTCAGTGATTAATTACATATATTGTTGGAGGCCAAGCCTTAAGTGTACCCCTGACCCAGTTTGAAACAACCAGGTGGCCTTGTAAAAACATGTTTTTCTTGCCCTGATTTTTTTCTACATTTTGCTTCTTTATCTTGTGAAACCACCAGGGCTCATGACTGTAGTGGAAATTCCCCAGCAGGGCCTTGCC
>NW_008358101.1:3202157-3203728 GCF_000622305.1 Nannospalax galili
GTCAACCACAGAGAGCCTGCACAGGCACCCCCCACGAACCCCCGAGATCGCCACGGAACGACTGCCGTGAGACAGATTGGTAGAAGAGAAGGTAAGGTTGACGCACCCAATAGATAGGCATTATTAGTGCTTGAGATTCTCAGTCCCACAATAGGGAGGGACCCCAGCTCCTGAGAAATTGCCAGCTTGCTTGGAGTAGGAGGAGCGGTGTACTTGTTCCTTCTAAGCCATCCACCGAAGATCTACGGTTACTAACAGGCGACTGGGTCTGTCGGGTGTGTGTCAGCACTTATAATGACCGGCGAGGCTCACGCAAGGGTGATTCTCAGACAGCATGGGCAACTCTTTGGATTCTCAGGGACAATTTCTTCAGGGACTCAAGGAGTCCCTCAGAGCACGAGGGATTAAGGTTTCAGGAAAAGATCTTAAACAATTTTTCTCCTTTATTCATGATACATGCCCTTGGTTCCCCCTGGAAGGGACAATCGACCAAAAAGGATGGAAAAGAGTAGGCGATGTACTTCAGGATTATTATCAGACCTTTGGACCTGAGAAGGTTCCCATAACTGCCTTTTCTTATTGGAACCTTATCTGAGAAATCCTTGAAACCCATACCTTAGACCCAGATATTCGGGAAATCATTCAAAGGGGAGAGGAAGTCCTCAAGGACGGAGCACGTGTAACAACTCCGTGCGAGGAACTGCCCCCCGGGAGTGAGAGCCCGCCTGAATCACAAGTAGTAGAAGAGAAGAACAACTTCACAGTCCTTGAACCCGAACAGACCAACATTAATAGGGACTCCCCCATACAGGAGGGAATCTACCCCAACCTTGCTCCTTACCAAAATTCAGAACTAAAAGAACCTTCTGAAGGCTCTAGGCCACCACCTTATAATTATAACTTCCCCCTTTCAAAAACACCACACTCAGATCCCCTTCATCAGGCCAAAGTTTCCCTTACCCAAGATGTTTCCTCTCTTCGTAATATTCTTGAACAAAAGAGGGAACATCTGCAACTAGCCAAGGAAATACAGGCTCTTGACGCAGAGCTACTCACCCTGACCATTTCTCCTAGAGAGAGAGACAAATTAAAAACTAAAAAACAAAAGCATAAAAGGCTCAAGGCTCCTAGTCTAACCTTTCCTGTTACCCAGAGCCACAACAAAAACCAAACTGGCCTCTCTGAGGAAACTGAAATCGAGCCATCTGAGGGCCCAGGGCCCTGTGATGAATGTTCTGGCTCTGAGGGAAGCGGGTCAGATAGTGATGAGGAAGTTAAGACCCCCGCCGCCCGAAATAAACACAGCCCATTGAGACTTAAAGAATTAAAAGAGCTGAAATCAGCCGTGACAAGCTACGGGCCTACCGCCCCATACACACTAGCCCTCCTTGAAAACATAAGTGAAAACTGGCTCACGCCCAATGATTGGCTTTCCCTGGCACAGGCCACCTTGTCAGGAGGGGATTATGTTTTATGGTGCACAGACTTTGTGGAAAACTGTAGGCAAACTGCACAGAGCAACAAAGAGAATAAGGAGTCACGCTCCTGGACCCGAGACAAACTCTTGGGTC
>NW_008358101.1:3205521-3212642 GCF_000622305.1 Nannospalax galili
AAGCTATAGACCCCACCCACGCACGATGGGCTAATATATATATAATTCATTATATGGATGACATCCTTCTAGCAGGAGCATCTGCCTCTGAAGTCCTTGAATGCAGTCAATACCTTACACAACAGTTAGAGGCCATTGGCCTAAAGATTGCCCCTGATAAGATCCAACTCCAGGAACCCTATTATTATCTTGGGTTTGAATTACATAATAAACAAATAAAAATACAAAAAATACAGTTAAAAACCTCTCATCTTAAGACGCTTAATGATTTCCAAAAATTTCTGGGAGACATAAATTGGCTATAGCCATACTTAAAGCTTACTACTGCAGAACTTAAACCACTCTTTGATATACTTCAAGGAGAAACAAATCCCTTATCCCCCCAACACATATCCCCTGCTGCCTCAAAGGCACTTCAAATAGTTGAAGCGGCCATTCAACAACAACAGGTCACCTATATGGCCTATAACAAGCCTTTCTCCCTGATAATTTGTCCCACTCCACACTCACCCACCAGGGTATTATGGCAAGAGAATCCCCTCTTATGGATACACTTACCTGCCTCCCCTTCCAAGGTTCTTCTCACTTATCCCCTTCTAGTTACTAAACTAATTCAAGCAGGGAGAGAGAAGAGCTGGACGTATTTTGGTAGAGACCCTGACCACCTGATACTTCCTTATACCCAAGACCAGTTAAACTGGCTTATAAAGACAGATGACGAATGGGTCATTACCCTCACATCCTTTTATGGCAAGATTGATAACCATTTTCCTGCCAACAAGTTGCTGCAGTTTGCCCAGCTACATCCCTTTGTATTTCCCATCATCACCTCCTCCAGACCCCTTCCTGACACAGCGCTAGTCTTTACTGATGGATCCTCCAATGGAACCGCTGCCTATATTATAGATAATCAAGAGTTTACTGAACAATCCCCTTTTAAATCTGCCCAACTTGTAGAGTTATATGCTGTTATTCAGGTATTTGTCAGACTCTCCCACTCCCCATTTAATCTTTATACAGACAGTGCCTATGTAGCCTCCTCCATACCACTTTTGGAAACTGCTCCCTATATAAAACCCTCCACTAATGCTGTCCCTCTTTTTTGCAAATTACAAGATTTAATACATGAAAGGAAGGTCCCCTTTTTCATTGGACACTTAAGAGCCCATTCTGATCTCCCTGGGCCTTTGACTCAGGGCAATTCCTTGACTGATGCAAATACCCGCCTTGCACTCTTAGCTCAAGCCAACCCTATTTCTGAGGCACAGCAGGCACACACCCTGCACCATCTTAATGCTAACACCCTACGTCTCATGTTCAAAATTACTAGGGAACAGGCCCGCCAGATAGTTAAGCAATGTCCTGGATGTGTGACCATGTTACCGGTTCCCCACTTGGGTGTCAACCCATGAGGAATCTTACCAAGTGAGATTTGGCAGATGGATGTTACTCATGTTACTGAATTTGGAAAGCTTAAATAAGTTCATGTCATCATAGACACCTTTAGTGGCTTTATTTTTGCCACACCCCAAGCTGGGGAGGCATCTAAAAATGTAATTGCACACATGCTTCAGTGTTTTACAGTCCTGGGCAAACCAACAAGACTTAAAACAGACAATGGGCCCGGCTACACCTCCCAGGCATTTAAGACATTTTGCCACCAATTCCATATAAAACACACTACAGGTATTCCTTACAACCCCCAGGGACAGGGATTAATTGAACGTCCCCACCAAACACTCAAAGCCACTATACAAAAAATGCAGTAGCCAAGAGGCTCAATATGGAAAACCCTGTGATTGTAGAGGTGTGGTCCACAAGACCTTCATGGCTCCCACTGGGGCATTTTATACCAGACAGGCTGATTGTGGGGATCGCCAGGCCCATATGATGCATTATACAAATACCAATAGCCCATCTCACAGATTTCAGCAATGAGTTTGTATACTTAAGCCCAAGGTGATCCCCCCTGCTAATGGCCAGCCTGGCCCCTGCCCTTGCACCTCATTCTATCAGATCATACACTCTGTTTGCTATGACTTTGCTCAACAATGCTCTTACAGAAACAAAACCTACTGGACTGGGATAAGACAACCCAGGACACCCCTGGGCATTGACAGGGGAAATTTGGCACCCTCCCAATGTCATGGCAATGTTGGAGAGGACCTATGTTGGGACCTAGAGGCCCCCATAGGATATACGGATGGTGGTGGGGTTCAAGACAAAGCACGACAAACAAGAGTAAATAAGGAGATAGAACAAAGAGTTCAAGCCCTGTACCCTAAACTCAATTACATCCCCTTAGCGTTGCCTGAGGATAGAGAAGAACTAGACCTTGACCCACAGACGCTAAGCTTATTAGAACTTACCCATATGTTGCTAAACCAAACAGCCCCCTCTATAGCTGAGGACTGCTGGATCTGCCAAAAGGTTGGACCCCCCAAACACCTTGCTGTGATCATTAACACTTCCACCATGTCCAATACCTCAGAGTCTGAGCTATTTAAGCCACCCCACAATTGCACCCTAGCTCCTCCCATAAGAGTCCAATCCATGCCCATATTACCCGGGATCTGTGTTTTTGCCACACCATACCCAAATGGCTCCCGTGTCGATTTGGGGAACATTTATTCAACTTCCTGCAGCTCAAACATTTCTGTTTCATATGACGCTGATGTTTGCCCACCTGCTGGGAGTGTCTTTGTCTGTGGGGGCAGATGGGCACATAACTTCCTTCCGGCCAATTGGACAGGTCAATGTGCCCTCGCCGTCTTATTTCCAGATCTAGATATCATTCTAGGCAGCAAGCCCCTCCCCGTTCCTGCCTTTGAATACGTGGGAGGCCGTCCCAAAAGAGCCGGCCAAATGATTCCCTTAATGATAACACTCGGTGTAACCACTGGGCTGGCTACTGGAACTGCAGGCTTGGGGATGGCCACCCACACCTTTAACAAATCCGGCACAGTTCGAGATAAGATAAAAAATCTCCAAGAACAATTAGAAAAGCGATGTCGAGAACTACAAGATAACCCCTTCTGGACCGGACTTGGCGGACTCATGCCCTACCTCCTTCCCCTCCTTGGCCCCCTCCTCGGCCTTCTGATAGTAATTTCCCTTGGGCCCTGGGCATTCAATAGGATCACAAAATTTATCAAACAACAGGTTGATTCAATTTTATCTAAGCCCATTCAAATCCGCTATCAACGCTTAGAGATGACTGTGAGCCCCTGGAAACTGAATGTGACAGACCCTTGAGGTCTCCTGGTACCTTGACCTTGGACTTATAACATAACTCCCTAACATCTATAACCAGACTAGCATGAGGTTGGTACATTCACGTTTGCCCGCCGAGCTTGACTGGCAGCCAGAGACGGGTAAGAGAAGTGGCCCCCTTAAAAAACACCTAAGACAGGAGGGCCGCCAAAGCTGCAGCCTCATCCCATGACGGGTGTATGATTTGGGGAAGATCCCTTCCAACCTAAGACAGGCGCAGTCACCCGGCAGGGACCCAAAGGTCCCTCACTGCTCTGCCTCGCCTCCCCAAAAGTACCAAGACCAAAAACTGTGAGAACTATAGCCTCTCACGGAAGGAGTCTGGACTACCTTTATTAAAGTAAAAGGGAGGAGGAGTTGGAGACCAAGCCTTAAGTGTACCCCTGCCCCAGTTTGAAACAACCAGGTGGCCTTGTAAAAACATGTTTTTGTTGCCCTGATTTTTTTCTACATTTTACTTCCTTAACTTGTGAAACCACCAGGGCTCATGACTGTAGTGGAAATTCCCCAGCAGGGCCTTGCCACCTTCCACTCCCCCCACGTCTTCTCTCCACCCTTTACCTTCCCCCACCCTCCGCTTTACTATATTAACACTGTGTGATTGCTCAATAAAAGAGACTTGATCAGAATACTGTCTTGTCTCCATTTCTTCGTGCCCCCTGTCTATTCATTCCTCCAGGTTCAGTCTCGGTGCCCCACGCGTTGCTCCGTGGGTTTGTTGCTCCACGGGTCGGGGCAATATATATTAGCCACATAGATATGGCTCAGCAATTAAGAACACTGGTTATTCTTGCAGAAGACCCAGGTTCAAATCCCAGTACCCACATGGCAGCTAACAACTGTCCATAGCTCAGGTTCCAGGGGATCCAACAGTCTCTTCTGTACTCCGCAGGCATTGCACAACAAGAGTGCACTTAGCTACATGCAGACAATACACCCATACATTTAAAATAAAAATAATAAATAAACTAAGATAAATTGTTTTTAAAAAGTTTGTGCATATTGTAATACCTATGTAATGTGTACATTTTTGTGTATACACTGGCACATACATATCGAAATGTCACCTTCAAGTTAAAAGAGCACCATGGCTTCATTCCTTACCTGTCATCATTACAGCAAAGATAATACCTACATGGGAGGAGTACCAATCAAGACAGTTTTTATAAAGCCCATAAAATAAATCTGTAAACTGAAGACACCAACGTTAGAGATTCTTAACTTCTTTTATGCTGGGAAAAATTCAAAATATTTATGCATAATGTCAACTTCATTCAGATTTATTTACTTCATTTTTATAAATGAGATGAAAAATAATGCCTACCAGATGTTCTCAAATATTTATTTGAGTATTGTTATTTTGTCCAGCATTAATATTTACCTACACATGTGTAATATTCTCCCCAACTAGCTTTACAAATTCTTGTGATTCATATTTATAAATCCAATTTGAAAACTAACCTCTTGTAAATCTGTCACAGAGTTTCATTCCACACTCTGAGGCAGACACAAGTTTCCACTTGTTTGGGTTTTCATAGCATTTTATTCATAACAATGTAGAGCAGCAATTACTTGCTCACAGATCTGTCTCTTCTAATAGTCCAAATACTTTTAGAGCAGGGAGCATATGCTGTTTCTTCTGATTACTCCCAGGTCTCTGTCAATGTTTATTGACTATGCATCAATATGAAATTGTTTGTAACCACAAATAGAAGGGACATGGCAATTTTCAAACTTAATTAGAACTGAATATCACTATAAAGATAAGATTTGCCAATATTCACAAAATTAATTGTACTATTTCCTAGAATACTATTAGTAGCCACATAAAAAGCCTCAAAATACTCCTGAAAAATGCCAGAATAGCAAAATTCATTACCCTGTTTTTATTGCACAATATGCAAGCCATATTGCTAAATAGGAATACAAGTGTCTGTCTCATTTCATCATTTCAAATGAACTATCGCTTTGCATTTCAAATCTGTGTTCATCAAGTAATGCAATAATGATAAGCACTTGGAATTTGAACATGAGTACTAATCAGTAGATCTTCTTCAAAGAAGCAAGATTACTTTAATTTGCTCCATTTTAGCATGGTCTATAAAAACAGGGCAGTGTCTAATAAGGAAACAAATTACTGTGCACAATGTTTAATTGCTGCAATTCTTTGTCAGAAGTCATATTTCTGAAGCAATCCTAATCTAATAACATTAAAGTAGCATTCACATTCACTAGTCTTCATTCTACCTCAGTCTGTAAATATTTTGCATGTCTCTTATATTGAATATGTTGATTCACAAGTATATATCACATGCAGATGCATATTAGCATTCAAACATTGCTCAAACCCACATGCTATGCATACATTTCAAAAGTGTAATTATATAGTATGCCTGGGAAGCCCTTCTCAAAGGAATTTCAGCAATACTTTTTCACATAAGTGAAGTTGCTTTAGAGGAAAGACAATTAATATTGATGATAAAACATCCACCTGGAATTGAACATTCATCCACTACTGAAAATAGTGAACTATTATTAACCTTTAACAAATCGACAAGGCTAATATATTCAAATACCCTTTCATTTTAAGTCCAATAGAAAAAATTAGCATATTCACTAAATTCAAACACACTAAGTTTGAGCCTTTACTTCTTTAAACACACAGGTAAGCTTATCACAAGGATTGCCTATTTTAAAAGTTTTCATTGCCTTGTCCCATTTCACTGACATCTGCCACCATCTATGTTGATATGAAAATTCCACCAGAGTCACTTTCATTAGTTATCTCTAATATCCTTTATTGGAGTTCTGTTCTCATTTCTCTTAGTTCACCTTTTGATCACAAGCATTGTTTGCTAATGACTTTGATGTCAGCAGTCCTGGGTTCTGTCGGCTCCTTCTGGAATCATTTTTATTATGTGCTAGGTCCTAAGCACCAGAATTCTTCCAATGACAGGACTAGGAGATAATATTTTCCCGGCAAGAGAAATATACGGGTCAATAAATGTAGAGATAATGTAATAGCCAAAGCTAAATATGATCAAATGCAGAAGCACATTTATATCAAGAAGGTGAAAAATATTTAATAATGATATCTGCAGTTTTAATATTTTTCTTTCTGAACAGTGGCCTTTAGAACATAATTTATAAATAAAATATCCAGAAAGGAAGGTTATCACCTCTTTGTAGAAGCAAACAAGAAAATTAGCAGTTACAAAAAAGTTAAGTACATCATTTTTACAAAATTGTGTAGTTTAGTTTAGCAGGGCATGGTAGCACACACCTTTAATCACAGCCTGGTCTATATAGAGAGTTCCAGGACAGCTGGGGCTACAGAGAGACCCTGTCTCAAAAAGACCAAAAAAAAAAATTATGTAGTTTATGCTGAGACAAACTATGATGTTGATTTTCCTGAAATTTCAGAGTGCTAGTAATTTGTTATTCTAAGCATTTACAGTGTCAGTTTTTGTATATCTAGAGCTTTCCTAGAACAAATATAATAATGAATTCTAAATGTATATCATTAGCTCAGACCTTAGTAGCAGTGTGATATATTCATTTATTCAGGAAGTATATTGTCTAATATCACAAGGCATTTTCACCTTAATGTGACTGAGTAAATCCCAAAATATGATCAAGCTGTTTTTACCCATATAATGAAAACCTTTGTACTTAAAATTCCAGGATGAATGCAAATCCTGTAAGTTCTTTTTATTTATTTATTATTTATTGGTCTTTTTTGAGACAGGGCCTCCTTGTAGTTCCAGCTGGTTTGGAACTCACTATGTAGACCAGGCTGGCCTTGAACTGACAGAGCTCCACCTGTCTCTGCCTTCCGAATGCTGGGA
>NW_008358101.1:3213020-3222151 GCF_000622305.1 Nannospalax galili
CTTTTTATTTATTTATTATTTATTCATTTATTTATTATTTATTTTTAATTTATGTGCATGGATGATTTCTCTGTGTGTATGTCAGTGCAGTCATGTCATGCAGTGTTAGAAAAGGCCCTAAGGGTATTGGATTTTTTTGGAACTGAAATTACTGGCAGTTGTTAGTCTCATGCAGGAGCTGGGAGCTGAACAAGGAGTCCTCCATATGAACAGTCAGTGCTTTTAAACTCTAAGCCATTTATCCAGCCTCTCAATATACAATTTTTGCTTAAATGTTAACTCCCATGTCCACAAAAATGTGATCTCTTTACGGCTCCACCACTTCCAAAAAACATTATTCTGCAACTCAAGCCTTTGGCACATAAGCCTTTGGATTACACTTGAGCTAAAGTTTAGTGACAAGCAACAGTATCTCATGTAAAGTTGTAAAAACACACAAAATATCATACCTAAGTACATTTCTTTGGGTTCTTATAAGATTTTTCTTTTCTTTCCACACCTATCTCTCTTCTTCCTCAACACATGAGCAAGTGTCGGGAGGCAGGGCAGTTCCTAGGTTCCAAATTTTCTGTAAACGTGATCTTGCAGACTTATCATTATCTATAATTATAATAAATAAAATTATTTGTGTTTTATTATCTTTTTATGTATTTGTTTTGTGTGTAATGGGATTGGGGGCATGTCATGATGTGCACATAAAAGTTACAGAGGGACTTTTGGGACTCAGTTTTTTGCTTCCATCATGGGATCCTAAAGATTGAACTCAGGCTTCCAGGTTTGGTGACAAGAGCTTTAATCCACAGAAGCATCTCTCCAGCCCAACTGGGTCATTTAACTCATTTAGTTTATGGTATTCTGAGAAAATTAAGCCTACACACCTTGGAATGTTTACTGAATTCAAATTTACTGTAACATAGTCTTTGACTTCAAGGCAATTCATGTTTTGTTAAACACAGACCACAATACATTAATTGAAAAAGAGTATACTGTAAAAAACACATTTAAAAATACTGTAATTTTAAGACTGAAACATATTTAATGAAATAATTTTAAGAGAAAATTATAAAGGAAGGAATAACATGAGATTTCTAAGCTGAATTAGAATATTAGAATATGATAGGGGTTTATTGTACATGGAGTGAAATTTTTGTATCATTTCTGATTTATTAAGATGTAAAATTCTTTGTGATAGCATAAATAAAACCTAATATGTTTGCCTTAATAAAATAATCTTGAAGTAAAATAGATAAAGACTAAATATTGTGCTGGATAGATTTAGTTGTCAAAATGACATACCTGGGTTGAAGGAGTCTCAATGGGAAATTGTCTCCTGTGGCCATATCTGTAGGGTATTTCATTGATTTCTGAGTAAAGTGGGAGGGCCCAGCCCACTGTGGGTGATGCCTCCCTTAGGCAGGTTGTTCTGTATTGTATAAGTAAGCAGGCTGATCACGGCCAGGAGAGTAAGCCAGTAAGCAGCTTTCCTCCATGGCCTGTTCTCCAGCTCCTGCTTGCAGGTTCCTCCACAGAGTGTCTGCCATGGGGTTTCCCATCAATGAATTGTGATCTGGGATATGTGAGGCAAATACACCTGCTCCTCCCTCAGTGGGTTTTGGTCAGGGTGTTTTGTCACAGCAATTGAAAGAAAACTAGAACAAATATATAATGACATCAAATTCTTAATACATAAGAGAATAATTTTAATATGTATAAGAATTATTAAACATAGAGTGGATTGAATTTTCTGTCATCTTACATTAACATTGAAAGATTACCTATATGAATTTTTTCTGTATAGGCATTTCATCTACACTTAGACTGTGATATGAATAGAGTATTGTATATGTATACTTCAGACCCCCATGATCTACTCTTTTAAGTTTTGCATTGGTATAATTAATTAAACAGAATAAATCCTAGCTATATAATCTTAGAGTCAATGGAAAAAGGAGTTTAAAGTATGGGCATTCCTGGGGGTTGAATAGGAGTTTATTGTAAGCCAGGAATAGCATACACTGATACCTTTCTGATGCAATCCTTGTTCACCTGCCTAAGGATGCCACTGTCTGCAGTGGACTGGACCCTCCGATATCAATTAACAATGAAGAAACTGTCCCACAGACATGGCAACCAGACAATCTGTTCAAGGAAATTCCTCAGGTTAGGTTCCCTCTTCTGAGATGTCTCTATTTGGTGTCACATTTACAAAAACTAACCAGCATATCTTGTCAATTTGACATACAAACACATCACCGTTAACCTGTAAAATTTTCTTTCTTGTTTATCTCCAAGATTTAATGTTATTTTCCCAATATACAACATAGTACATCTTTAAATATCCCACAGTCTTTAAAGAATTCAAACACTTTAGAAGTTCAAAGTCTATTTAAAACATTCAGTCTCCAAACTGTGATGGCCTACAGAACAAAAAAATTAGTTAAATTCTTTCCTTTTTTTCACATAGAAGAACAAGATACACTTCAATAAAATCAAAATCCAGCAGTACAACTCAGTAACCAACATCTAGGACTCACAATCTTCTGGACTGCAAAGGGCTTTATTTCCCCCACTTCTATGGCACTGCCATCTTTAGCAAACAAAGCATGTTTCCTGGTTTCAGGTTGGATCTTTACCTACCATTGCCCTTGTCTGTCATCCCACAGGCCCGGCATCTTCAATATCCTTGGGTTTCCACTAAGCTATACCTTCACCAATAACATCTCTAGTTCTCTCAGGGTGTAAATACTCAGCTTCTCCACATGATCTCTTCAAGTCTTCAGAACTATATGGGAGACTCTTACACATTACCAAGTTCCTTCCAGCTGGAGATACACACTTGGCCCCAACTGGACCTCAGTTTCTATGTGCAGACATTGAGATAATACTCTCTAGAAGATTTTACCTCAATAATTCTGATCCTTATTAATCACAGATGATTTTTCAGCTCAAATAACAAGCATCACTGTTTCATAAACCACAAAAAGTTTTACTTCCACAAATTTTCAATTGAAATATTTTACACAAACAGCTCTGCTAGTCTTGCTTCATTCTGAAACTTCAGAAGCCAAGCTTTCACCATCCATATTTCACTCAGCATTATCATCGAAGTTCCCCCAGAATAGCTCACTAAACTCTGAACACATAACAGGTTTTCCTTCACAAAGTTACATATGTTTCCATAATTCTGCTGAAAGCAACATGGTCAGGACTGACCCAGCAATACCCACATTTCAGGTTCCAATCTCTGTTCTAGTTTGATTTTCTGTTGCTGTGCCAAACATCATGATGAAATACAGGTTGGAATTGGAAAAGTTTATTTGGCTCACAGATTTTAGTCCATCATCAAGGAAAGCCAGGGGGGAAGCTCAAGGCAGGAACCTAGAGGCTGGAATGGAAGCAGAGACAATGAAGGAATGCTGCTTATTGGAATGGCTTCTCCTCAACTTTCAAAGCTATCTTATGGTACTCACCCACAATGGGCAAGTATTCACATTCAATTACAACAATCAAGATAATCTCCCATTGTTCAACCTGACCTGGACAATCCCTCAATAGATTCTCTTTCCAGGTGATTCAAGATTGCCAAATTAATTTCAGTCAGACATTAATCAATAGAACAACATTCTTATTTTAATGCCAATAATATAAAAAGGGAGATTTTTCATAGGACTGAATGTTTGCAGGAGGATACAGACAAGTTGGCATTTTAAATGTAAGAGAGTGTCTATGATGTAGAAATAAATTCATGATGGAAAATAGAAAGTCAAGAAAATTGAATAAAAATTACATTGGGAATAGGATTAAATGATTTTTTGTAGAGAGAAGAGAAAAGATATATAGAGAGAACAGAGACTACAGATGTAATCTGTCTGTAGGTTTATCTCAATGCTAAAGCCAATTGTTGACAACTCAAAAGGTATTATGCAGTACTTACTATAGTCACAGGCTAGTCATTTAACAATGCCTTCGCTTGGGAACACTGAACTCCATCTTTCTATAAGATTAAGTTCTTGAAACAATCATATATCTAAATGATGTGTTCTAGCTATACTTATCCCATTAACAATATTTTTCTTCTTTGTATTATGGAAACAAAGTGAATACTGAGTACTTCCAAAATCATATAGATGTTATAATATTCAAAATTCCTCTGCCAGTTTTAGCTTGACTTATTTTTATTGTTTTCCTTTATCCATCATATTAGCTACATAATTACATTGCACAAATACAATTAGAGAGATATTATCTAAATGAAATAGAACATAAAATACATAATCAACTTTCCTCTTTGCTGTTCTTCACTTAACATTCTAATCTCCCTAGGCCAGAACCACATTTCTGTACTCTACAATGAAGAAGTGAATAATCATAATTTTCCTATGTTCTGGTAATTAGGAGAATAACTGTAGAAAGTACCCTTAGTCAATGTTTGTGGGAGTGTAAACTGATACAGCCACTATGGAAATCACTATTAGAATGCTTCAGAAATAGACACACAAGTAAATAAATGAAACACAGCAATCTAAAAATAGGACTGCTGAAATGGATCTATCCATAAAGCACCCACAAGCAAATCTGAAGGTCTGAGTTTCCACACGATGGAAGGAGAGAATTGACTCCTTTAAACTTTTCTCTGATCTCCACATTTGTGACATGCATTCACTATTTCCCCAGGTGCCACTGGAAATCTATAAGTAGAATTTCAATATGACTCAGCTAAACCACCCCTGGGCATATGTGTACATCCATATTTATTGCTGCTCTATTCACAATAGCAAAGAAAAATATCAGTAAAGATATTCTTCACATATAAATGGATAATGAAAATGTGGTACATGTACAGAGTGGGATTTTATATTTCACTCTGTATTTTTTACAGAGTGAATATATTTACAGTGTGGATATTAGCTTCTGACTTTTGTATGTGTGGATTTATGTTGGAGTAAGTATATTTAGAGCCCAGGGAAGTGAAAAGTTTTCATGAAAGGGGCAAAAGGATTATTTAATGAACATTGGATAGAATATGTGTGATACTAAAATTCAAGGTGGAATATTGGAGATGGGGACAAGAGACAGGAAAATGAGGGAGAGGAGTAGATGAGTGTGGGAAGGTCACCAAAATAATGATGCATGAAAAGCCATAATGAAAGACAATGGAAAGATAAAATTTAGTGGAAGAGATTTTGGAGTTACCATATATGGGTTAATAAAGTTGCTCTCAGAATCCATAGCCTATTAAGCAAAAATTCCAGTTAATTATCCTCTTGCAAAAGAATATAATGGGGTACTGGGAATGTAAGCCCTTGTGGCACACACCCTACATACCAGAACTGAAGAATTCTGTCTTAGAATATGAACTGTAAAGGCTTTCATTTATGATTGAGTGAAATTGGAATCTTGAATTTGCCTATATGAAGTAGGGCAGAGTATATCAGGAAGTGGAGATTAATGAGGTATAAGTTGATATTACAAATATCCTGGAGGAATTAGAAACAATAGAGACTATTAATTGAACTTAATGTTCTTTTAGAAGCCCCATGTGGTCAATGAAGAAACCACAACTGTAAAGCAGAGCTAAAAAAAGGCAATGTTCCCAATCCACACTGCTGTACCCAATATTGTTCTTTGAAGACAAAAACTGAAACAAATGATAGGATCTTTTCATGGTATTCTGTACTTAGCACTTTCCATTTTGGAATCTCTTAGATACTGAATGCTAAAGAAAAATTCATTTACTTGGTGTGTGGTTTGTAGTGATCATTCAGGGAACTTGCCCCACGGCTACATTCGCAGTCCAACTATTTCTCATATGATTGTGTCCTGGGACCTGGCTTTGATATACTTCCCATCTGCTGTGAAAAGTTTTCAAAATATAGAAAATATAATACTCATATTAACCTCTGAGTTATAGATTTATGAAAAGCATCTGAAAGGCATACAGGTACATCTAAAAGAAACTATAACAGCACATCGATTTTCACAAGATGCAAGGACAAAGTACAGTTGTAAAATTCATCAGAGACTTATGGTAGGATGCCATGTAAATATCTGAAAATGTTTTTAAGAAATTCTCGTTGCAGCTTGTACCTGTATACTTAAAGCAACTGAGGATGTTCTTGGGAACCTGGGTTAGTGACATATGTTCGTTACCAAACTTGCCTAAATTTCCCATTTTCTGTATAGCTTTTTACAAAGGAATGATATTGAAATTATGAGAAAAAGGTCAAGAGACTTTTAATCGAGTTAAGAATCTTGTAGAAAAGGCTAACAACCTTAGCATTCCAATGTCTTAGTTTCCCTTTAAGCTCAGAAGGCAATAGGCAGAGTCTGTGTTAAAAGACTCTAGATAAACAATCCCAATAATATTTTAGTCCCAGTCATGGATAGGGGCAGAAGGTTAGTGTACAGCACTACAGCAGGGATTGCTAGCCCTTCACTACAACATATGAATTAAATCAATGGTTCCACCACAGTAGCTGTGAAAAGAACATACACAGGAAGTGGGTGGTTGGGAAGCTATTTAGCCAAGCCTCTTTTTAGAGTGGAGCAGGATCAAGATGCAGAAAGGTGGCAAGCATATTTACAGCATATCCTCAGGTAACTGCAAGTCTGTCAGCAGGCTCTACTGAGATGAATGTCCTTTCAAAACACTGGGCAATTGAACATGTAACAGTCTATCTAGATAAAGTACTTGAAGGGACATCATCTATTCCTATGGATTCCCTGGACAAAGATGGCAAAAATGACTGAATAGGAATAAGAAGTCCAGGAAGTAAAAATGAACACCAACACTAAGTGGCTGATGAGAAGAGACAGAGAAGATAGTATGAAGAGTTAAGAGCAGTATGGTTAGTAGAAACTCATGAGACTTGGCCAATGGCAATCTGCACTGACAGTTGGATAGCATTCAGAGGCTTGATTTATTTATTCTCCTGTGAGGAAAGAACTGACAGGTGCTGCTTAGCCACTGTTAGAACACTAGCTATTGTGGGGACAATGATGTGGCAGGAAATATATAAAAGTGTTGCACAGGGATCAGGGTCTCTGGTAGCCTTCCATCTGGCATTCCATAACCTAGTAAGTTCTTCTGGAAATCAAGACACCAATTCCTTTCTCAAATATGGGCTATCTTACCTTAGGGACCTCTAGTGGCTTGTATCCCGCCACCTTGGGGAACTCATATGTTCTGCCTTTACTTTGTTCTACAGACTTGGAGCTTTCTGATAGATGATCATACTATCTCCAAGCAAAAACAGTCTAATAACTTGGTTTCCAATCTGTTTTATATTATTTTGTTATTTTGTTGTTATTGAACTGGTTAAGAATTTATGTTGGATGCTGAAAAGAAAAAATGACAGGTACCATTTTACCTATTGCTTAATCGTAGTGAGAAAAGAATGATATCGCTAGGCTTTTCAATGTCACATAGCTAAGTATATTTAAGTCTTATTTGCTGGATTTTCTGTTAATAATGATTGAAATAGTCTATAACTTTATTACATTTAAAAATCATTTTTATGTATTTTTTCTTTGTTTCTGATTTTAATCCACATAACAAGTTTTATTTAGCTCATTTTACTTTTCAGTTCTTTTAACTGTATTGTTCCTTTCTTTTTCCTGAAAAACAAAGTATCTTTATCATTTACTATAATCAAATAGTCCTGAACAGTTTTTACTTATTCATGAGAGTCACTTGCAATCTTATTTGCCTTCTATGTCTGGTTCAGTTGTGGTTATTGTTCTTTAGGTCCTTTTCTGAATATGTGATATAACTTCGTAATACAAAGAAAGTGAAATCAAGTTCAGAGACAAATAATAATTGCCTCCTCTACCTTCTTCTCTTTTTCCATCTTGAATTATTTTTATTATATCTCTTTTAAATCAATCTATTTAAGCATAAAGATATCTATATAAATAATCATATTATTTTATTAAAGTATACTATCATGATTTCAGTACTCTGTTTTTTTAAACTTTCAATTGATTCTTTGAGTTTCATACAATGTATTTTTATCACATTCTCCCCTGCCCAAGTCTTCCCAGAACACGCCTACCTCCTTACCCACCCACCTTCATATTCTCTCCCACTGAGTACATTTTGTGTTTCCAAAATGCAATTGAGAGTGATTCCAGCCTTGGAGAGTGTTCTAACAACTGGGACCACATTCTTAAAGAAAACTGACTCTTCTCCCAGGAGCTGTCATATGTTACCATATGCCAATACATCCTATAGTAGGGTATGACTTCATGCCACCTCTCCCCTCCAGGCTGGGATTTTGTATTACTTGAGTTTGACTAAGTCTTGTGCATGCTGTCATAATCTCTGTGATTTCATATTAGTAACTGTCCTGATGTTTGGAAAACACTGTTTCCTTACATTCCTATACCATCTCTTCTAAAGATACATGAATCTTGAGGAGAGGGGTGTGCCATAGATTGCCTACTTATGGCTGAACATGCTGCAGTCTCTTCTTCTCTCCATGTTGACCAGTTTTAAGTCTCTAGATGATTGCCTTTTACTGCAAGAAGCATCTATGAGGGTTGAGAGATGCACTTATTGCTATATCAATGGGGATAGCAATAAGTCAATAAAAGTTACTTAAAAACTGTGTCCATTTTGTAAAATGTTAGCAGCACATCCTCCCATAGGGCCCATGAACTATATTTTTATGTGTTTCTCATCCACTTGTATTTCTTTATTTCAGTACTCTGTTTAGTTTAGGTTCATGATCCATTTTTTAATTGGGTTGGATTTTTATTTGATATGTAGAATTTGCTTTAGTTCATTTTGTACTGTAGATATTAACAGTATTTCAGATTTACAATGAGTAAAATACATTTCCCAATTTGTAGGCTGTTTCTTCACCTAAATTATGCCCCCTTTGGTTGTACAGACTGCTTCAGCTTCGTCCTTCTGTTGTTCCTGATTTTGTGGAAATTCTCTGAGTTTTTCTATGTTTCATATGATGTTGGCTCTGGACATGTATATTGCCTTTATTATGCTGAGAAATGTGTCCTGTATTATTTTATGACTTTTAACATGAATGGATGTCGGACTTTGTAAAAGGTCTTTTCTATGTCTAGTAAGATTTTCTTGTGTTTTCTGTCCCTGAGTATTTTATGTTGTGGAT
>NW_008358101.1:3222306-3228168 GCF_000622305.1 Nannospalax galili
TGAGATTTTTTTCACCTATGTTCATCAGAGATTGGACAATAATTTTCTTTGTTGTTGTCTCCATCTAGTTTTGGTATCAAGATAACTTTGGCTTCCTGGAAAGAATTTAGAAGTATTCCTTCCTTTTCTGTCTTACAGAAAAATTGTGAAGAATATTGACATTATTTATTCTTTGAATGTGTAGTAGAATTCTGTGCTGAATCCATCAGGTGCTGGCTCTTTTAGATGATAAATTATATTATTTACCATGTTTTGTCTCTGGTTTTATTTACATATAATTGCTTTTTAAAAATACTTTCATTTATTATTTTATGTGTATGAGTGTATTTCCTGCACATATGTAAGTGCATTCATGTTTTGCAATGCCCATGGAGATCAGAAGAGGGTGTCAGATCTGTGAAACTGGAGCTATGAATGGTTGATAGCTGCCATGTGGGTACTGGGAATCAAACTTAGGTCTTCAGCAAGTGCAGTCAGTGCTCATAACTGCTGAGCTATCGCTCAGCCCTCAACATCCTTGCTTTTTTATGTTTATTTTCTTTCATTTGCTCAAATCAGATATCTAAAGGGTAAATATAGTTAAGTATTCATTTATCTTTTTCTTCTTCTTTGCTTACTTCCTACTGAGTGTAAGCTTTCTTCTCTGCAGTTCATAAGCCTAACTTCATATTTTCCTTTAGTTTCTACCCAGTTCTGTTGAGTCTCAAACTTCAGTTTAATTCAGTAGTAACACCTCCAATTTTCAGAACTTCTGACACTTTACAGATCTCTTCAGTAACTGTGTAGGAGACAGTCTGCTCTCCGTTACTCCTTTCCTCATCCATTCATGTTCTCATAATAAAATTTGAAATTGAGGAGAAGCTAAAAGAATATTAAAGCCAAAATGATTTTATGGAATGATTTTTCATATTTCCACTTTTCCTAGCAGCGAATTGCTTGGATTATTCCCCTCAAACCTGCAAATAACTTTATATAGGCTTATGAGTTCACTTACTCCTTTTGAAATCAAGCAATAGTCCTCAGAGGGAATTGCCATGGTTTTATTCAATCTAAGAAGTGTGCATATTCTTTGAAGTTCATTTTATGTACATTTTCTCAGATACTTCAGTTTTCTGTAGTCACACAGAATTTATTCTACTTTTATACTTTGGGTTATAATGTTTTTGTCTTTTGCATGTATAGCACCCATAGTGAGAACTTGTGTATATTCTCATAAAGGGGAACATTAAATCATGTTAAGCATCAGGGTAGATTATACAAGTACAACAAAATAAATACTTTTTTTTTTAGCAACAAACAATTAGTGATTTGGAAAATTATGGACAACTTAATGAAATTTCTGTATTTATACAATAGCTATGAAATAGTATATTTTTGTACTTGATGTTTAGAACATCCTTTTTGAAAGCCTCGTATTAGACAGGCAGTCATTCTGAAAAAGCACAGAGAATAATACATTAAATGTGTGGAATTTTTGGATCTGTTTATAGAAAGAAAAGATTGTATAGGAATTATATAGTGTCATTCAGTACATGTGACAGAAGTTGAAAAATAGTATTCAGTGCAGCAATCATAAAGTGTGAAGACACAGCCAAGATCAAATTATAAATATGAGGAGGCTAGTGTTCTCTTTGTGAGTGGTAGGTAGTCATTTAAGTCACAAAGAGGAGATGGAGAAATGACTCAGCAGTGAAGAGCACAATAGGATGCAGACTTGGTTCTCAGCTCCCACACTGAGTTTATCAACCATCCCTAACTTTAGTTTCAGGGATTTGGTGACTTCTTCTGGCCTTTGTGGGCATTGGCCGCACATTGTGCACTTACATACATGTAGGCAAAACATTCATAAATAATAAAACAATAACAATAAAAATAAATAAATGAAAACTTAAAGTCACAAAGAACATATGAAATACAATTTATTTTTTATATAAATAGATATTTCTATATCTCAAGCAGTGTAACTTTTAGTGTTAAAATAACGTAATGGAAAATCAAGAGTATATTCTTTGAAATATTCTGGACAAATTTGTAAAGATTTCCAGCTAACTACAATTTCCTATCTCATTTTAGTAACAGAGAAGTTCACATATAGAAATATATCTTGCCATGGGTTGTATTCCCTAAAGAAGAAGAGATTGCATCTTTCTAGAGTGTCTACAGAGCAAAGAATTGGCCTCTGGTGGGTGTAATGAATATGATTCACTTTGATTCCAACCACTTGGTTTCTCTTAGTCAACGATTTTGACTCTCTGGACTTAAATTTACTTATGTGAAAATGTGCTGTTTTTAAGTGACTAAAGATATGAACTTTAGTCAACTGCAGATAAATGTTTCATATGTCAGGCAAGATATTCATCACAACCATGGAAACATTCTAGTTTTCAAATTATCCATTTATTTTTATTAATTTTAAAATTTGTTTTTATTGAACTTTTGTGTATTTCATACAGAACATCTAAATCAATCTTAATCATCTTTATACCCCCCAACCTCACTGGCACCCTCCCATACTGCCACACTGGTATTTATCATGTCATTTGTGTTAAATCCTATTGTGTCAAGTTAGTGACCACAGACATTCCTCAGTGCAAGTTCATCTACTGAGGTCTAGTTATCTTGTCTAGAGTCCCCTGCTTTAGGAAGATCAACTCTCATTATATTTATTGTGGTGAAATGGAAAGACTTTTTTAAAAAAATGTTAAATATTATTTGTTTCCAAATTAAAATAACAATTGAAGACACTATTAGTTTATGGCTTAGTATTTTCTTATGGATGTACATGTAGATCATTAAAACAAAACAGAAGAGCCAAACATAAATGCACACAATTTCAGGCACTTGTTATTTGGTGAAGTTGCCAAGACCACACCCTGAAGGAAAGACAGCATCTTCAACAAATAATGCTGGTAAAACTGAATTTCCATGAGTAGAAAAATGAAAGAAGACTCATATCTATCACCCTGCACACAAGTCAACTTCAAACTGTTCAAAGACCTCAATGTAAAACCTAAAATATCGAAACTGTTATGAGAAAACATAAGCAGTGCCCTACAAGATATACAGGCAGGAAATCAGATATCAATTGCTCAGGATTAAGAACAACAGTTGATGAATGGGACATAATTAAACTATAAAGCTTCTGTAAATCAAATGAACCAACCAACAAAGTGAAGAGGAAGTCTACAGAGCAGTAGAGATTATCACCAGCTCTAAGTTTGGGAAAGCATTAATATTCAGAATATACAAAGATCTCAAAAAACAAAGAAGCAAGAAAACAATGACCTAGTTAAAAGATGGGTTATGGATCTGAACAGAGAGTTCTCAAAAAGAAATAAAGATTGCTAAGAATCACATTAAAAAGTGTTCAACAGCCATTATAATTAGAGATATGTAGATCAAATCTGCTTTAATATTTTTTGAACCCAGTCAGAATGGCTAAGATCAAGAAAACAAATAACACTAACTTTTTGTAAGGATGCAGGGAAAGGGCAACCCTCATTCATTATTTGTTGGGTTGCAAACTGGTACAACCACTGTGGAAATCAGAGTAAAGAATTCTAAAATAAACAACTAAAAATAGATTTATTATATGACAGGTGATACCATTCCTTGGCATATACCCAGAGAATTCAACAACCTAACACAGAGATACTTGCTCAGCCATGTTTGTTGTTCTTTAATAATAGCTGAGAAATGGAAACAACTTATGTGTCTCAACCAATGAATGGCTCATGAAAATGTGATATTTAAACATTGGAGTTATACTCAGTGGCAAAGAAAAACAAATTTTGAAAATTGCAGATAAATTATTTGAACTAGAAAGAGTTATATTATGTGACATAACATAGACTCAAAAAAACAAGCAACATATGTTCTCTTATTTGTGAATATTAGTTCAAAATTCTTAGATATATGTATGTATCATGATATAACTGCCATGAAAACAGAAAGGAGTCATGGAATAAAGGGGAAAAAGAGGGTATTTGTGGGGGAGGGTAGTAAGAGACAGGTGTTATCAAGGTGGAAATGTGGAACATGAGTGCTACTTTGGGGTGGAAATAGGGAGATTTATGCTGGGCTGAGGGGAAATAAATAACACTTAGGTGGTGTGAAAAATGAAAAGAAATTATAGTAGTTCAAAAGTATCCTAGGACATACATATTATATATATATATGAGTGCATGTATAGAGTTGGAGGCTACATAAGAAAAAACACAGTGACGGGGGGGGGAAACCCCATTGAGCTATTGCACAGGATAATTGAGGAGACTTCCAAAATATCACATGTTTTTTTGTTACAGCCCTTGATTGCCTCCCAGAATATAAGGGTAAGGACTTGTTGCTGAAGGCAGGGCATGCTTCAGACACAGGACTTGGAAGAATGAAGCTGGAACTAATATGGAAGCCTCCCCCCTGAATACTAGCTCCATAGTATCAGAAGATATTGTAAAAACTTCCAAGTGAAAAAATTAATCCTTGGTTTCATCCAAGTGTAAAACCTATGAACCACAATAATGACCAACTTAACAAATAATCTCTTCAGTATACAGTAATGACACTTTTATCTTAGGGGTAATCAACAGTTGCAAAATTGGGCTTAAGTCACACTCAGTGGGAGGGAACTCATGTGTGGTACTATAAATATAGTCAAATAAATGTAGTTAGAGAGGTCATAGACCTTAGAGAAATCCTGCTTTTTATATCCCTAGATCAACTTCTTACTGTGTTCTTAAAAGTGTCCTTATATTTATAATGTACCTTATATTTACAATGTACAATGTACAAAAGCTTCTTTTTGCAATTGATTGAGACTATTGCATAGTTCTATAACTGGTAAAACTCAAAAGATAAGCATTTGTGAGGTGCCCAGCCCTCTGTGACACATCTACAATGCAACATCTACACCTAAGGCTCAGGGAACATAGAAGAACAGGGGAAGGGATAACTATTAATGCATCTCTCAGTGCTTACCAGGAAAGCTTCCTCAAGCAACAAATGGCAATAAACCCAAAACCTACAACTGGCCTAAGAGCAGAGAATAAGAGACTGCAGAGTGCTTATCCTTGAATAGGACACCTATATCTTACCTCTGTTAACCAAGACTCAGGGGCCATTGTGGAAGAGGGGGCAGAAAGATTGGAGGACCTGAAGGTGGCTGATGACTTAATGAAATACAGTTTTCCAAACTGAAGGGAAATTACTCGTATGAAATTACAGCAATGACAAGAGCATGCACAAGACCCACTGAAGCTCAAAAAAATGTAAAATTCCAGCATAGAAGTAAGGACATGGGTAAGAAACCCTAACTTTAGCTGAGGAGCTATTAGCAACTGATAATTATACAGTGAGAGTTGTTTTTCTTTAAGAGTGTTAGACTAAATATGTTAACCAACTAGACTCTAGTGGAAGTAGCACACTAAAGCCCATTTGGGGACACAAATATTATTCAACAGGACTTAATATATATGATATAGTTTGTGAAACCACCATGGGTCTACAAGAAGGATAGAGATGGGGAGGTCAAAATATATTAAACAAAACACAAGAATACAATAACAATTAGAAAATTTTAAATGTATATAAATTTATTTTTTAAATTATTTATTTAATAACCACATACCTAGAAGAAACATTTCATTACACCAGCATTGACACATTCAATAACAATTTCCAGAGCTAAGATGCATCTCTTTCAAAATTGGATGTAAATTATTAGGTTTACAGTTGGATTAATACAGTTATACAATATTGTACTCCATATAAACCCTATAAGATGAAATTGAATGAGGTTTTAACCTTTAAAAAAGATCCACATTAAAAAAAGACAAAAAAATCACAATTTCATTATTAAAACATACT
>NW_008358101.1:3228536-3243122 GCF_000622305.1 Nannospalax galili
ATTTTTAGGTTTACAGTTGAATTATTACAGTTATACAATATTGTATTCAGTATAAACCCTATAGGACATAAAATTAAATCAGGTTTCAACCTTTAAAAAAGATCTCCATTTCATTATTTAAATGCACAGTCTCATACAGAAAAATTCATTTTTAATGCAATTGATGTTAAGATGTTTGCACATGTGTTTCTAATCTCTTTATATCTCATTATTACTAGTCACAGTCGGTTACTTTCTGAGCTCCTTGGCATCTGAGCACGGATAAAAAGTCATCAGGTAGATTTCAATGGTAATGTTTTTCAGATCTACTAATTATTAAGGAACAAAGTTTTATGCTGTGAAGAATTACTGTTATTTTTTAATCATTTTTTAATTTTTAAAACTACATGATTAGAAAAAGCATTTCAGCACAGCTTTAACATATTTAGTAATACACTCCAGATCAAGAGTACACCTCTTTCACAAGTGGCTGCAAGTTTCTAGGTTCACAGTTGAATTAACACAGGGATACAATATTAAACTCAGTATAAGCCCTGTAAGACATAAAATAACATGAAAAACCAAAATAACAAATCTCCACCAAATACCAGTAGTCCTCTAGAGGAGTACAATGAGAACCTCCTAGAGATAATGCAGGACATGGAACTAAAAGAAAAATTATAAACATAATAAAAGAATTCTGTGAATTTAAAGAACACACAAAAAAAGAAATCAAGGAACTGAAGGAAGATAGGAATAAACTTCTGAATGAATTCAGAAAAGAGCTAGAAATATAATAGACTACTCAGGCTGAAATGAAGAAGGAGGTGAATCACTCAGTAAGCCAATTAGAAATGACAGGAGAAAGCCTTACCAATAGGATGAATGAAATGGAAAACAGAATATTAAGACTGGAAGATAAAGTGGACAAACTAGACCACTCAGACAAAGATTATGAAAAATTTAAGAAATCACAAGAATGGAATACACAGAAATTGTGTGACACTATAACAAGACAACTTATGAATCATAGGCATACAGGAAGGCGAAGAATCCCAAGATAATGGTATGGACCAAATCTTCAACAGAATCATGGAAGAAAATTTCCCAATATTAAAGAAAGAGTCCATATGCATAGCTAAAGCCTACATAACAAGCAACAATGCCAGATAGGAGATACCTTCTTTTGCGTTGTTGGCCAGGGTGGCCCCAGGGAGTCCCAGATAGTAACACAACATAGAACTGAGAAAATGAACAGCAGACCCAGATCTTATCTAAAGGAATATTGACAACCGATTGCTGCTAAATGAGGAACAGCTGACACTCCCAAAACAAAGACCTCTAGATAGGCTGACTAGATTCACCAAGGGACAAGTAGTGGGGAATGGCTGGGGGTGCTGACAACACAGAAGACAGTAACAAGGATACAAGAGTATAAGGGCTCTAGTTGGGGGAGGGAGGCTATGGGAGGGTGTCAACTGGGAAGTGGGTATGTAGTTGAATAAGATGGTTTGGAATGTTCTGTGTGATGTGCACACACACACAAAAATCAACAAATTTTAAAAATGTATTATATTTGAGGAGGAAGCATGGAAATTTACATCATGCTAATTTTTAGAGGTGATAATCATTAGCATTGAAATCTGACCGATGACTTTATAGACATACACAGGAGCCAAGGATCCAAGTGCAACTGATTATGAGTAGTAATAATCAGATACATACAGATTAGAGATGCATGTGCCAACATCTCAGTGTTAGTAGCAAAAACAGTGAGTCTTTCTGCATGGAACAATATATTCTAAAATGAAATGGAGATCTTTTTAAAGGTTAAGTGTACATTTATAACAACTTCATTTAATTTAAAATCAAACTGCACATGTGTACCAGAGAGAAAGAAACAAAGAAAATAATTAGTGAACATGAAACATGGATAGTGAACTGGTTTTGGTTTTATGGATCATGTTTAGCAGTATTTGGAGCCCTATAAGAGAAAAGAAGCATTGATGTAGATAGAAAAAAATTAAAATTAATGGAAAACATCACTATATGAATCCACAAATCTCAACAAATCACAAAGAGGGAACATTTAAATGAAACTATATCTAAGCCTAAAGAATTCAGTTGGATAGAGGGAAAAATAAAATGAATTTGGTTAATGCAGAAGAAAAGGGAGCCACTGTTGACAATACCTGTAATAAGACTGACAGCTGTTGAAACACCAAAAGCACCCATGCCACATGGTATTGAAATTATAATTGTACAGTAGCAGAAGGGAGAAACTGGTCACTTATAATTCTTTTTCCACAAAAGCTTTTTGTTTGTATTTTTTTTGGTTTTGGGTTTTTGTTGCAGTTTATTTTTTGAGACAGGGTCTCCCTGTGGCCCCTGTTGGCCTGAAACTCACTATGTAGACCAGAGTGGTATCCCCAGTCTCACAGAGATCTTCTTGCTTTGGCTTCCTCTATGCTGGGATTAAAGTTATGCCTCGCCATGCAGAGCCATATATAGATATTTAAATCATAGATAACAAAGATATATGAGATTTTAAAAAGTGTCCACAATAATTTGTTATCTGAAAACTTATAGTACAAGAAAAGTCAAATTGAAGTCATTTAACATTTGAGGGGTTTGAGGTTTCCACATGGAAAGTGTGTTATTTTTCAACAGCTAAGGTTATTTTTTTTTCAGATCTAAACTTTAGTATGTGACAATAATGTTATTAGAGTAACAACATATAAGATTCATGACTAATGAATTCAATGAGTATGCAGTCATAATTTGACTTATAGGAGAACACACCACCTGGAAACCTACATACTTTCAAGACACAGTTATTACAGTCTCTAAATCTGAAGAGAAAATAAACAGATTACAATGGTAGTCAATGAGTTTCTTAACAGAAGAGAACTAAAGTAAATGGTATACTTGCATTTTGTTTGTATTTCATAAAATACAACCAAACTTTTCTTTGCTTGATAATTGTTTCATGTTTGAAAACTTTGGTTACATCTAATCATCAAATAAAGTAAATCTGACCCATAATAACTTCTGATTCATTAGATAATAGAGAAATGTTTAAAAATTATTGTCATGATTTTGGGATCATCACAATTATGTAAATATTCAGATATCCTAATCACAGCTTAAAACATTATCACTGCACTGGTTCAGGACAAACCAAATGCTGTCATTTTTTCCCAAGTAGGGAGTTTCAAGGGCTCTGTTTACATATGGCTACTTATCACCTGTTCACATGGGATATTAATTATTTCTTCAACTGATGAGATTAAGTTATAGTTTAAATTTTGGCATTTTTCTATGTATGCATTTATTTTTATTATATGTGACTATGTATGTGTGTTACATTTGTGTGTATATGTAAGTGTACTTGTACACTTACCCTGCCTGTACATGTATAGAGCAGAAATCAAGAATGAGCTCATTTTTCTATTGCTGTCTACCTTATTTATTGACACAAGGTCTCTGAACAAGAGCTTGATATTTCAGCTACACTGACTGAAATATTCCTCTGTCTCTGTCCCCAACACTGGGTTAACAGATACATGCTGTTGCACTCCAGTTTTATATGAATGATAGAATTTCAAATTAAGAGCTCATACAGCAAGCACCGGACCCACTGAGCCATCCCCCTAGCCCTATTGTTAATTCTTATTGTGTTATATTTCACAGCTATATTATAGAGTATACAAAAGGCAAATTTTTATACTAAATGAATTCACTATTACAATTATGGAGAAGTTTAGCTAAAAGAACTTACAAATTATTTTATTTAAACTCATACAAACAAAATATATTGTATGGAATTCACAAAAATTCATTAAGTAAAGGAAATAAGATTTAGGGTTCAGACTTGTCCAAATTAAATCATTGTAACTGTATAAAATTCCCACCTATACATAAATGTGATATTTCATACTGGATCTGAGTGTACACACATGTGTGTGCATTCATCTGTATTTACAGGGAGTATAGTTTCCTAGGACTCTTTTGCTAAAGAATATAAATAATTATCTCCATCCCAGATTTGTATCCTGAAGTTATAAACATATTATCTAACACTTCATAATGCAGATGTTCTCTTTTCCACTAGTTGAGTAATCACACTCTAGAATACAAAGTTAGCAAGTTACAAACTGTAAAAAGAGAAAACTATGATGAAACTGTTGATTTTAAACAGGTACTTGAGAAGATAATTTTAAAATATATATACAATAGAAATGATGAAGTCTTCATATTCATTTTAATTTAGTATCTGTGTTCAGGAAAATATTCATAGAACCAAGTGAATGAAGAGATAAAGGATAAAACTTTTATAAACTATACTAAACTTGCAAAAATGAGACTGCCATTAAAGTTTTCTTTTGCAAGCAATTTAGTATTTCATAAAGAAATGAATTAATATGATATTGAACTCTGTAGCCTGCTAGAATAATAATATATTGAAAAATTCAAATATTAAAAATACAAATATTAAATTGAATAAGTTCAATTGACACTAGCAGCAATTAACATTTCAGTGCAGTTGGTCAAATAATACTATAACAACATTCACATAGTTACAGTTCAGTTTTAATAAAATCTAAAACTACTATAGGTCTCTGGTGGTAACATTATCTTAATTAAACTGAATCTAGAGTGATGCTTAGTAATTGTAAGTTTTACTTGATTTTCAATGTTTTAAAGACACAAAAATCTAGCCATTAATGTGGTACTCATTCTAAATATCCTTTGTACTTAACATGTGACTGATTATTCTACTCAACAGCTTTTTTTCTGTTTGTATATTTCTATGCACATGGTTTTTACAGAGTATAATATATATGTTTATTAATTCCAAATTGTGTATTTGCTACATTTTAAACCAACAGAAATATAAACACTTGACTAGTATTAATTTAGTCTGTATAGAACAGCACCAAATGAAAATTTAATCATAAATATTTGATTGTCAGGGATGTGAAAACATCATGAATGACTGCACTTATGTTTTGTCCTGAAAACATTGAGAGCATTCTGCAGAATTCATGATTAGAGATAATTACATGAAGAATGTCCTTAGGTTGATTTGGGATTGACTTTTAAGGAAAACAGTCGAGGACATTGCAAACATCTTAGGGTAGTAGATGATTTTCTTTTTATTTCTATGTGAACACTTGAGAAATACCATAAAACTTCTCTTTAACTTTCCTCTTGTTTCTATAATTGTCATTATTTACTTTTATTGAATTGTGCCTGGTACCATTAGGAAAAACAGTCCAGCTATCATATGTTCCTAACTTCTAATTTTCAGGGATTTGTAGAATCTACTTTTATAGTTTTGCAGGCAAAGGGGAGCATGGTCAGATAGACACATTCACTTAATTATTCAAAAACATTGGTATTTGTTCCAATTGTCAGAATTAGAGCAGTGTACCACATCTTTGTATTTATTGAAATTCCATTCTTTTCACAGAGAAAAATAAACTTCATATGAAGATAAATGAATACTTAGCAAATAGCAATGGCTGTTCCTTAAAAAAAAAAAAAAAAAGGAAAATTATTGAATTTTCTAGGGAGCAATCTATTCATGGGAGCCTTCCCTAAGAGAAGTTGTGAAATGGGGCAAGGGACTTCACAGAGGACAGAATAACATTAAATGCAAAACTCAAATGAGTGACCTTAGCATTTGGGGAGTCAACATGAATCTGGTCTCTTAGGGTACAGCAAGAGGGACATGAAGTTAGAGTGATAGGTAGGGGAGGCAGAGTTGGTGATGAAAGGTTACCAGAGAATTTAACACGGATATTTCATGTTAAAAATTGGCATTGTCAGAGCAATGTGATAGCACACATCTGTCACCTCAGAACTTGCACTCATAAGGTAGAGGTAGGAGGATCAAGAATTCAAGGTCATCCTAAGCTACATAGAAAGTTCAAGTTCACACTTAACTATATGCGGGGTCCCAGTGGACATGGCCCCAGTGGACACACCCACACTGAAGGATATTATTTAGGGACACAAATAAGTCTTTATAGGCTCATATAAGACAGATAGATTAGAAAGACAGATGATAGACAGATGATAGATAGATAGATAAATAGATAGATGATAGATAGATAGATGATAGAGATAGATAGATGATAGATAGATGATGATGATGATAGATAGATAGATAGATAGATAGATAGATAGATAGATAGACAAAAAATTGGATTGGGGAAAGTTGGGAGAAGTACAGTCTAAATACCATTAAAATGTTATATGAAAATTGCAAAATATTCAATAAAAAATAAAAAAAGAATTTAGAAAAATTTAGATAGCCTCTCAGGGAACTAGTCCGTGGAGAAAACTGATTCTCCCTCTTTCAGAAACAATTGATTTCCTGTAGTTTTTTATCTTGAAGTGGAACCCCTTGAAATATTTCCCATCCAAATTGGCATATCAACTAGTTTTGTCATTACGCAGATTTTGTTAAGCTAACATACTTTGGAGATTCCATGGGTGTAGTTTCCCCATCATGTCTACAGTGCTTTAATTCATTCCAAGTGGGCAGCTGCAACATATATACTAAATGGTCTCAGTACATTACACACACACATACACACATACACCATATATATATATGGATATTTCATATGTACATTTAACAATAATGATCAAATAAGAGGACAAGAAATTGTGAGGGAGGTGGGAGGATATAGGAGGATTTAGAAGGAGACTAGGAAGAATGGAAACAGTGTAAATACAATACTCACGTATGAAATTCCCCAAAATAAATTTAAAATATATTTTGAAAACAACAATGCAAGACTTCAAATGAAAAGAGGGACACTACACAGGAACTGATTTGCATTAGTCCTGGGAAAGTGTGATGGTATCTTCTGACAGAGCTGCCCTAAGACCGATATGGTAATCTCTCATACTGAAATTTACACAGGTACCTTTGAGACAAGCCCTCACGTGTAGCACAGGTTAGCCCAAATGTTTGATTCTACTGTTTCAGTCTCCAAGGTGCTAGGATCATAAACATGTGCACATTATTTTGGAAGAGTTTCATTTTACTATGCTTTTAAAATATTTTTCATAATATTTTCCAATGCTTTATGGATGTCATGCTCCATTTTTGTTAGCTTTCCAAAAATGTTGCTAAAGCTACTTCCTGCCTTTTTGGTGCCACAACTTAATGACTTATTTTCTTGTTTATAGTTAAAATTTTGATTTTACTTTACATTAAAAAATCCAAAAACTTAATATGATCATGATGCATTTTCATCATTTTATCAATTAACATGATATATTTTATTCTCTAAAAAATTTGCTCATTCTTTAAGGTTATTTAATTAATTGTGTTTAGAAAAATTGTCATACTTGTAATTCTGTGTGTTTTTGTCTTGAAAGTTAATTTGTAGAATATATTGAACACAAAAAATTGATTTAAATATGCCCTTTACAGCACATTTCTTTAAAGTATAGTAACAATCTTCTGTAGTTAAAGTCTATTACTTTTCATAAATTTTAATGACTTTAAATACAAAATAGTAAGGTTTTTATTTTTTTATTTTCATATTATATATATAGTAAAATATATGTTTGATTAATGAGCAAGACATAAGCACATTGATGCTTATATTTGTTTAGTACTTAAAATTCAAGAGGATAGACTTAATAAAATTTAACTTGTTTAGCATATGACATGCTAGTTTTAGAAATGATATATTAATTTGTACCTAAAATGCAATCCCAGTTAAACAAACATATGTCACTGAATTATTTACCATGTTTACTTGTTTGTGATAGATCAGATTATACCATGTACCCTAAGTTCTTATGGCAGCCTAGTTATAATTAAATAATTCATTTGTGTGAATAATATAATATCTAGGACATTGATTAACATGCATGTTTCCCTTTTCTCATAAGAATTGTATTGACTTATGTAAATTATGTGTCTTTGAGTAAGACAAAAATAGACTAGACTTGACATTAAACCCTAATGAATCTACCCATTATAATATTTTCCTTTCTTTGAGACAGTTAAATTCAAGGGTCAGTGATTATTTGAATATTTAACGATTAAAGGGAACCCATTTAAAAAATACGAAAATGCCTATTTCATTTTATTCTTTCACATAGAATAGAAGTTGACTCTTGGCAGCTTACACGAAAGGAAATTTCTTTGGTCACTGGGAATCAGGTGAAATATTCTAAAATGACAAAAAAATTCTGACTCATGCCCTCTGTGTTTAAGTGTCTCTTAAATTAATTCCTTTTTTTACTTCCTGTAAGTAGGTGAAGGATGCTCAACTTATTGAAACATTTCAAAGTATATACTTATTAAATACAAAATGCCCTCTCTCCATGTTCCGAATGGGCATTGTGCTTTAACATTGTGACTCAGTTACAGCTAAGCCAATTCTGTTGTGCAGAGTTGGAGACGAGAGTCAGATGCACGTTTCCCTCCTCCCTTTCTTCTCTAATCAGTCAGTGCCAAATGATCAGTTCCTTTATTGTATGTTCACTAACTTCTTTTTTTTAAGTTAACCAATGTATTAGTAAAAAGTATTTAAATACACAACTTTAATTATCTATATGCTATCTACATAAAGAAAAATTCCACGAAATATCTGAAACCAGAAGATTCATAATGGAATGCTTGATTATGTTGAAAATTACAAATAATATTAGAGTTCTTACATGCCTCACCGTTTTCCAGCTAATGTTAAACAGGTTAAGTACCTGATTAAATTTTATTACAAAAAGTAGCCTATAAATAAAATTCAATCTGCTTTCAATTTTGACCCAAAGAAGAAGCTAATCTGAGAGAGAGGGAGAGAGAGAGAGACAGAGAGAGAGACAGAGAGAGAGAGAGAGAGAGAGAGAATCAAACAATGCTATATAGAACCTGGCCAATGTGCTGCAGATGTCTGCAGATGCTATATTCAGTCTATGAACATCATGAACCACAGTAACACTCATTGTGTCCTTCTCATGGGAACACACCATTAAGTACTTTTTACTGAGTAGACCATGAATCTTCACACCAGCCCTTTGGGATGGGTACAATTATAAGAAATAGACAGAAAAATCCCAAATGCTTTCAATAATAAATAGGGAAATGTGAATGGGGGGATTAATTAATTTGCCTGATTCTTTTTGTTTTAAGCGCCAAACCCCACACTTTTCTGTTCATTATACACAATGTTTGCTGATCACTCCAACATTATGACTACAAAGAATGTTTTAGTACAATTTCATTCTCTTTTCTTCCTTTTCATCATTTATAGGGTAAAAATCTTCCAGAATTTATAAGATTATGCACAATCTCAATTCATCTTTCTCAAGCAGTTATTTTCCCTAATGTAAGATTCCAGAAGTTATGAGCTTCATGTGTATGCACAGGGAATATGAGTAGAGGACAACTCTATGTACATATACACGCATACAAATGTCTTCAACTGAGACGTTTTGCACAAAATCCAAGAATGGAAAAGTGCATAATAAATTCTATATTTTATAAAGTATTATTGGATTCTCATTTTTGAAAAGATGTCTAAGGAATGCTATCATACTTTTATAAGAGTTGGCATCTTCCCATTGCCCTCCGTATACATATAACATGCCAGCCTAAAATCCATACAAAATGTATTCTTAGTTTACAAATGAAGCTCTCCTATCAACACATATGCGTGCTACACAGAGAGGCAGAGAGGAAGCAGAGGGGAGTAAGAAGAGACGGAAGGAGGGATGAGACAAAGAACCTCGCCTACCTTTGCGATATTAAGAGGGAAATAACTGTGGCTTCCGCACACCTGTAAGAAACTTGTCATCAGTTTTCCTGTTCCTATGCCCACAATGAACTTCAGCAAGGTTGATGATATATTGTTATAGCAATAGAAATTCAAGGTAATTGTCAGTCTCAGAAGCCTACCTATAAATTCCAGATTTTGATTAATTGGACTTACCCATTTTGAGTTCATTTTCTCATTTTTAAATGGTAATGTTGGGTGTTTTTGAGGCTTAAATAACATAATGTAAGTAAATGTTTAAGAAAATTACAAGGACTCAATAAATTATAGTAATGACTACATTTAGTTTTTTTTTAAGATTTATTTATTTGTATATAATATGCATGAGTGTTTTGCCTGCATTTATGGAAGTCCACCCATGTCATGCAATATTCATTGAGATCAAAAGAGGTCAACAAATTCCCTGAAACTGGAGTTAGGCATAGTTGTGAGCTGTCATGTGGGTGCTGGGAACAGAATCCAGTTCCTCTACAAGCGTAGTCAGTGCTCTTGACCACTAAGCCATATCCCCAGCCCCAAGATGACTATCTTTATGGAACATACCAAGAAGATTTGCTAATAGTTTCAGCTTACCAGTGGCATCTGTAGCACAGGGTTCACTGTGAACAGTCAGGTGGCTTTGAGGATCAAAGGAGATAGTCACACCCAGAATGCTTCACCCAGGATCTGCCATAGTTTCAGTCTGCCCCTCAGTCCCAAGGCCCCAGCCTGGCTAAGGAAGAGAACAGAACAATGTTTTATTATAATCCTATTTGAGACAAAATGTTCTTTTTTTAAAAAAAATAAGGTTTTATTTATTATTTTTAAAATTTTATGTATATGAATGTATTGCCCGTATCTAGGTAAGTTCGCCCGTGTTGTACAATGCCCATAGAGGTCAAAAGAGGATGTCAGATTTCCTGGAAGTGGAGTTACAATGGTTGTTAGCTGCCATGAAGATGCTGGGAAAAGATAACAGGTCCTCAGCAAGAACAGGTTCTCTTAACCACTGAGCACCTCCAGCCCCAGCAAAATGTTCTCATTTAATCTCCATCATTCATTTCACGACTGGTCTCATTACTGATGTTACAGAAATCAAAGAAATGAATTATATTCTGGTTTATCATATTGCCTGTATTCAATAATATTAAATGATTTCCATGGGTGATTTTAGTGAAACAAACAAACAAAGCATAAAATGTTTTCTTTATTCAATTTTAATCAAGTCTGATTGGATTTCAGCCTATTTTCCCACCAGTGTTTAAAATATTTGTTCTATAGTCATCAAATGTAAATTCACTAATATTACCATTGGGATCTTATTTAAACAGGTATCTACTACCCTGGCTATCACAATTCTGTCCTTTGGTGATTTTAAGCTTATTTTTCTATCCTTCAACAACTCTTTATTTTGAAACCTGACAAATTCCCTGCAGAGTATCTGTTCCCTGTGCTTGATTCTGCTGGAATGTCATGGTGAGACTGCAAGACAGTCCTTTGTGATTTCCTGGCCAGCCTCCCAGTAACCAGCAACTTCATAAATATCAGCAGATATTCCATAGCAGAAGTCAGCTTTGTGCTTGAGATCCTTCTAGCTTCCAATCTGCTGCTCTAGCTCTTTATGGCCACCCAACTCTACTAGTTTCTTTTCCCCAGTATATTTCTGTCTGCTGGGACCAACCCAGTCCCAGCTATAGCTCAAATCAGCCAGACACTACATGGGAGGAAACTGACACAACCAAGATCCAACTAGAAAGCACCCATACTGCTGTGGCAATCTCATCTAGTCACAATGCCTGAAGTGCTCTGCTGCCTTTACAATCAGGTTTTGTAGCTGGGCATGGTGGTTCACACCTTAATCCTAGGACTTGAAAGGCAGAAGCAAGCAGATCTTGGTGAGATGAGGCCAACCTGGTCTACATAGCAAGTTCCAAGCCAGTTGGGGCTACCGAGAGCCCCTACCTCTAGACACTGAAAACTAAACAAAACAAAAATTCAATTTTTGTAATTTGCCCCTTCCCAATTTTTAACAGAATATTGATATTCTATTTTGAATTGGAAAATTCTATCTCTAATCAGGAGTGTTCTATTAATTTTAAAAAATCTATATGCATACTACTATAGCCCATGGAAAACTGACAATACAGAGACCCATCATAACTTGGATGTTACTTAAAATGTAGGCTTGATACAGCAGATTTAATAAAACCTCTTCAAAATAATTAGTATATGGTCATTTAATAAAAATAAGCAAGAAAAGGCTGGAGAGATTGCTCAGTGGTTAAGAACACTGGTTGTCTTGCAGAAGACCCGGGTTCAAATCCCAGCACCCACATGGCAGCTAACAACTGTCTGTATCTCCAGTTCCAGGGGATCCGACAGCCTCTTCTGTTGTCCGCAGGCATTGCATGACATGGGTACACTTACCTACACACAGGCAATACATTATGAAGGCTTATGTTGGTTGTTAAATTGACACACCAAGAAGGAATCCCAGCTGAGGAATTTCCTCTGAACATTGTGTTGATTGTTAATTGAATTAGGAGAGCCAGCCCGCTGCTGTGCAGATTGGCCTGGGTGGTATAAGAAAGGTAGCTGAGCAAGCCAGTGGATATGAACTAGCAGCCAGTGATCCTCCATGGTCTTCTGCCACCGTGTTCCTGCCTCCAAACCCTGGATGATAACCAGTATGTCAAACTAAACCCTTTTCTCCCCAAGTTGGTTTTGGTAAGTACTTTATCACCACAACAAAATACTTTGTTGAACAAGTAAAAATAAGATCAGCTATATGTTATAAGTTGTTAACTGGTAAACACATTCATTTGTTTGGTCACTATTCCACCCAAGTTCAGATTACATTTCCTGTTTGCTCATTTCATTCGGGATTCAACATAGAAATAAAGGCTTCCTTAAGCTTTTTTATAATCATGCCAATAGGAAGAATGAAACAATACATTAGGCAGGAAGGATCAGACTGTTACGCCTGCTTCTTATTCCTTCTTTGCACATGAAAACACATTTTATATACTCCTTACACAGTGTGAAAGTTGCCAGGCCCTGCTTTTAAAATCTAATGTTCTCTTTTCATTTTCTATTTGGTGAAAGAATGTTTTCATTAATAAAAATACAAAACTGTATTTAATATTTTTTAATTTGTATAGTAACAGCACAATAATTTTATATTCTACATGTAGAAAATCAGTTGAATTATCAAGCAATTAATAAACAGTAAAAGCTATTATTCTTACTGATATGAAAACCTTAGTGTGGCTAGCTTGATGGGCTACCTCTATCCCAAGGAGGCAGCATAGAATAGACTAGAAGCATGAAATATTTCTTTTCTTGTAAATTTAATTTCTCAAATAATAAAATTCAATTTTCAGGCACCCTTAAAAATATAAACATAGCTACTACTTTTAATAGCAATGCATTGTAATCCTAATTGCCTATAGCTTTCTGCTTAAATTTATAAACACTGTAATTTTAGCCTTTATAGTTTATTGTATCAAATAAAGGAAAGGAATTTTAACAAATGCATTAAATAAGATGGAATAAAATTTGTCTCCTTCTAAAATAAACAAACTCCATGCCTTCACCTTCGGTAAGCTATCACAAAATCACTTTATCAAATGCTTCATTTATTCTTCAGTTGTTTTTCTCACTTTTTAATTAATTTTGGGAATATATGAACATCTCCATCTTGTATAAAGATCTATATATAGAAAATGATTAATAGACAGCTGCCTAATGAGTAAGAAAGAGCAAAGTTGGGTTGCAAGAGAAGTCACATAGTCACCAAGTCTGGACTTACTGTGTGAAGCACTGACTGGATTATGCAAATTGACTGGCAGTCTAATGTGATGCATGATAACAGAACTTGAATAGAGGAGGTGGGGGCGGTGAGAAGCCCTTCACTCACTGATGGACAGATGGTCATTTCTGTGGTCTCCCTCTGTATGCTTAAAGTTTCGTGTGACTTGGAACCCAAAAATTTTACTATAAAGGAAGATTGTAGGAAACATAATAAGCAATAATTTATGTACTCAACTTTCAGAGAATTTCAGACAACTTAATCGAATTTCACTAATGATTGAGTTGAAAACAGAAGATTACCTGGTCTTAATAAATATTATCTAATTATGACCTCCAACAAACAGTGATATGGGTGCTGGTGATGGGGTATTATCACACTTAGGATAGTATAGAGAAAAATAGTAAAAGATCTGAGAGGAAGCATGTGGAAATCTGAAACCATTTGCTACAACTTTTATCAGTATCAGTGTGTGTATACACACATGTCCAAAAGACCATAAGTGCTTATAAATCAAAGATGGGGAAATAATTTCAAGATGTACATGCTAGAGGTCTCAATAAATATTCAAATTGTAGCTTTTACATGAGCTAATCAAAGTCAGCTTTAAATCTACTGAGGGTGGTAACTCTGCAGTCTCCTAGGGACCACCTGTGTAGTGCATCTTTGGCCCAGTTGAAATGCCTTTCACAGGCTGTTCTTACAGAGGACTAGTGTTTAGTTCCCAGCATTCAAGTTGGGAAGCTTTCAAACTACACCTACAAAAGGGATCCTAGGGTTGTGGCCTCTGTGGGCCGTACCACATACATGTACATATCCACACACAGAAACACACATATATATTATTAAAATAATTAAAAATTTATCTTTTTTAAATTATTTATTTCATAACCAAATGACTAGAAGAGGCATTTCATTAAACAGCATTGACATATTCAATAACAATTTCCAGAGCTAAGATGCATATCTTTCAAAATTGGCTATAAATTTTTAGGTTTACAGCTGAAT
>NW_008358101.1:3243356-3253499 GCF_000622305.1 Nannospalax galili
CCTATAAGACATAAAATTAAATGAGGTTTTAAACTTTGAAAAAGATCTCCATTTCATTATTAAAATACATGGTTTCATACAGAAAAGATTCATTTTTAATACAACTGACGCTAAGATGCATATGCGTTCTAATCTCTATATATCTGATTATTACCTAGTCACAGTCAGTTACTTCCTGAGCTCCTTAGCATCAGAGCATGGATATAAAGTCATCAGGTAGATTTCAGTGGTAATGTTTTTCACATTACCATTATTTCTACTACTTATTAAGGAGCAAATTTTTATGTTTTGAAGAATTATTTTATGCATCCACTTCCCAGGTAGCACCCTCCCATAGCCTCCCTCCTCCCACTAGAGCCCTTATACTCTGATATCCCTGCTACTGTCTGCTGTGTTGTCAGCACCACCAGCAATTCCAAACTACTTGTCATTCTGGTGAATCTAGTCAGCCTACCAGCAGTAATCAGTTGTCAATATTCCTTTGGATAAGATTGGGGACTGCTGTTCAATTTCCCAGTTCTATGCTGGGTTACTATCTGGAAATCCCTTAGGCCACCCTGTCCAACAACTCAGGAGGTATTACCTCTCTGGCATTGTTGCTTGCTATGTAGCCTTTAGCTATACATATGGTCTCTTATGAAATTATATTGGCTCCTTTTATCTTTGGTTATACTTGCCTTTTGGCTGTTTAAGGCACAGAGTTGGTCCAGAAAAACCAATTTATTTTTACTCTTAAGGTCATTTAAGGATCTGTTCCTCAGGGATCACGTGGGCTTGGGAGGAGCCCCTGGCTCCTTTCTTTTACCAGTTCCACCTATGTGAAGATAAGTCAAAGGTCCTGCTCGACCATGGTTGGCTTCACTTGGAAGCATGGAGGAAATCATTCCTCTGTGTTGACCCTGCTTTTTATAGACTGGTCACTGGTTCAAGTCCATCTGGTGGGGTCTCCTCAGCCTCCTTGATCAAAAGGACAGGTGACCCATCACAATTACAGGACATTTTGAGAGATGCTCATAGTCCCCTGGAACTAGTCAACCTAAGAGGGCAAAGTGCAAAAAGTGTCCTTTATGTCCCTGTGACCAAATTATTATAGACCTCAAAGTATATCTGTTAAACACACAAGAAGTTTAGTTCCACCAGTCTGGAAATTTTAATTACTGTGTGTCATGTAGATAAATCTTAGGCAAAGACCAGTTGTGCTCAGATAAACCTTACGCAGAAATATATTTCTTGATCTGCTATTTATAATTTGTCTGTAGGTTGTAGGACTAATATGGTTCTCACTGGTTTTCAAAGATAGCTAGGCATTGCTTATCTTTCACATTGTCTCACCCCTCCATCATGGTTTTCCCCCTTAAGGTGCCCCCATTTACCCCCTTTCTCCCATAATAATACCCTTCTCCTGTGGTCCTCCCTCTCTTGAGCTCCTTCTTTCCCTTTATGCCCTAAGTTCCTTGTATACCCTTCCCTCCCCCCTCCCTTAAACTAACCCAATTTTTATCCATATCTCCCTTATTAAGGCCTGTTTCCTACTGTTCTTCTCTTTCAAATTCTTTCTTTTCCTTTACCTCCCTGTTTCCTTTCCATTATCCTGGTTTCTGTAGTTATGTCTGGTTGCATACTTATTTATCAGAGTCTGGTTCTAGGACCCACATATGAGGGAGAATATATGTCAATTTTTTTCTGAGTCTATGTTACTTCACTTAGTATAACAGTTTCTAGTTCCATCCATTTACCTGCAAATTTCATGATTTCATCTTTCTTTACTGCTGAGTAAAACTCTTGTATAAATGAAACACATTTTCATTTTCCACTCATCAATTGAGGGACACGTAAGTTGCTTCCATCTCTTAGCTATTGTGAAAAGAGCAGCAACAAACATGGATCTACAAGTGTGTCTGCGATAGGATGAGTTCTTTGGATATATGCCAAGGAGTGGTATAACTGGGTCAAATGGTAGGTTCTATGAAACATCTTAAAAGATGTCCAACATCACTAATAATTAGGGAAGTGCAAATTAAAACCACTTTAAGATTCTACCCTATCCCAGTCATACTGGCTAAGATCAAGAAAACAAATGATACCAAATGTTGGAGAGGATGTGGGGAAAGAGGAACACTCATCCACTGCTGGTGGCACTGCAAACTGGTTCAACCCCTATGGAAAGCAGTGTGGAGAACTCTTAAAAATTTATTTTTTAAAAGAACTCCTTTTCACATATTAAAATTTCAAAAACAAGGCTGGAGAGCTGGTGCAGCCGTTAAAGTCTCAGGCTCACAACCAAAAAGACAAAAGTTCAAAAACAAATCCTACGCTGTTCTTCATTTAAACTTCAACCATGAACTTCAATGAACTTCATAATTGTGACTCAGGTACCTTGTAATGAGAGAGGCCTCTTAACACATGAAACAGAGCAAACAATGATTTATCAGTAACAAGTCTGTACTGATATCCTTTATCTTAGTGATACACAGTTCAATGCAAGAGCACTGCTGGTTCTACAAGTAGAAATGAGAGGATGGAAATAAGCCACTCTCACTGACATTACCTTCCTCCTTCACATTCATTTAAGTGCTATATGTTATCACAACAAGCTTCATCAGCATTGTGTGGACCAACAGAAATGAAGGGTAGAATACCAGGCAATCTCCCATGGTAGTTTGATTCATATAGAAAACGTGTCTTTGCTCTTTTAAAAATTGCAGCTACCCTAAGAAATCAATGGATGGGATGAAGAATGTTCTGTTTCTAAAACTGTAAAAATTTGAAGAATTGGAAATCAATCTAATGTGGAAATGAAAAAATAAATGAACAAATGAGTAATATGAATGATAAAAATAACATATTTTCTATTAAGAAAATCCCAACATTCAGTGAACTATTAATTCAAAATAGATAGTTGAATGGAATGATAAATTTATAGACGAAAACTACAAATAATTTTATTAATAAAATCATGATCTTTTATTCACTATATGATTATAAAATTGTATCCTTAAAGTATGATGATACTGCCTTTAAAATAGCCGATCTAAAGAATATAAAAACAAGGCAATAATTCCCTGTAAACAAAAAAAACCTTTATGCCATCATTTTTATTAGATTCTGTATTATGATAAGATATGTGGCCATAATAAAATATACCTGCAAGAATGGGGACCAGGATGTTTTTTCTTCAACCTTGTAGGGAAGAAGGGGTCCTCTCTTAGGGAGCATGCTGCATTTACACGTTGCCCAATTTTGATTCATCTCCTAGATCTGGTATAGAATGCTGCACTGTGAGGTGAATAATTTATAGTTTCTTGTTTATGCCTCTTTTCAGTCTTGACCAAAAATAGCTTCCTTTGCTTGCTTTATCCTTTCCTTGTTTCATTATCAAGGGCTCTGGATGCATTGTAGCATAGGGTTTGGGACCTCACCCTGAAGCATCAGGACATCTGTAAGCCAGTGCAGCTGCTTTTGAGAGTCTTTTCATTGTTTAGAGTGATACCTGGGGCAGTAGCCCTGAATTTGTATATTGCTTTGCATATTCTTTAGCAGCAGATATCATCACCTGATGCCCTACTGATGCTCTGGGAGCAAGCAATGTGCTGCCATGGGTCCCTTAATGAACTCTAAAAGAAATAGTTAAGGGTTTTCTGAAAAAGCCAAAGAAAAGTCAATTTGAAGATCAAGAAATGATTTTGCTAGAAAGCCCCACATGAAGCTTCTTCACTAGAAGCATTTCAAAGAGGGCTTAGACAAAAAATTATCAGAGCCCTCTATACCCTATTCTAGATTGTAAAATAAATAGTAGCAAAACTCAAAATTCTTAATACATCTGAGAATATTTTAACACATTTTTACACAGATATGGGCAAGTACAATATATCTACATAGTTAATTTTTGTAGTATCTTTTTTTTTGCTGATGTTCAATTAATGTACTTCAGTTAACTCTTATACAACTAGAAAGAGTTTCTGTGGTCTCCTAATCAGAATCTAGGGTTAGAATTTCTCTGAGTCTGTATATACTTTCATAAATCTGACTGGTGACATTTTTGTTTTCTAATGCAAAAATATGAAAGCCTTGGCATGTTGGAGATTAAGGGCATTCTTAAATTGTCACAGCTAATGTTGAAGCCTCATCAATGAGTCTGAGTTAAATGTGTAATTCATATTATACAATGACAGAGGAAATGGCATTAGCTTTTAAAAGAATTCATTAGAGAGGTTCTATTATGCTGTTTAGAAATTTACTGGGAATTTCTGTTACTCATAGCATGTCACATGAATTCATTTGTAACCGAGGAGAAGTCTATTTTTTGGTCCTATCATAACTAGCTTAGTCTTTCCTTATGTACTAGTCCCAAGAAATGCTTTGCTGTTTCACAAGCATAGTCTAGATGGTTAAGGTACAATTTTATTATTCTTTTACTGCTAATTTTTCAAAAGCAGAAATGTTGTCTTGATTTCTAGGATATGGTCTTAATCTCCAAAATTGCTTTATACTTATTAACATTTTTAATTTAAAAATATTTGACTAGCATTGTTTTAAGAAACAATATGATTACATTGAAAAACTATATAGTTTGAGAATTTAGGAAGGGAGGGATAAACAGCTCACAGTATAGGAACAGTGACAATTTTCATGTTATTGTTGAATCTTGGTAGTACAGATTTTTCAGAAAATAATATTAAAAAATATAGTAGACATAAAGAATTTTGAATATTTTTGAGATCTGATTTCATATTTTTAGTTTGAGGATTATATCAGTGTAATTATAATACTTTCTATTTCTTTTTTATTGACTTCCCAGAAGGTGATTTTTTTTCTATAGAAGTTAAATTAAGGCATAGGTGATGGCAAACTGAGGCTGTAGAGGAGTAACAGAAAACTGATGGAAAATTTCTTGGTACCCGGTAATGAGAGAAGTCATGGATACCCATGACCCGGTGTGGAGGGAGGACCAGAGTCTCAGGGGAGTTGCGAGGTTCATTCCAGAAAATCAGTCCTCTTATGATTAGAATCTGAAAATAACAGAGGCCTCCTCTGCCTCAGCATACAAGGCAAAGCCTACGCTATGTTCAACCTGGGACACCAGGGAAGGGGGCTGTGGGGAATATGTATTGGATCATGTGATAGATCATCTTTCCCTTTTATGGACAGTGAGGACTGTCAGGCAGAAATTTTACTTTATGAATCTACAAGGCTATAAAATGGCTTTCTTCATTTTTTAAAGAATTACTGTCAAAAGATCTAGGCTCCTGATATTGCTCTTTCTGATACTGTTCTCACAAGTTCAAAGATCAATATAGCATCTATGCTGGCCTCTACTTACAATTCACACAGTTTAATGTCTACACTAGTCACTACGTGACCATTTACTGACTCTAAGGCCATGTTGCCTCAGTATGAAACTGATCCAAAAAATGATAGCTATGAAGGTCCCAGAAAGTTTTGTCTCTGAAGCCATCACACATTTCAAGTAGAACTGATTCTTCAGTGTTCACTAAGAGAACTATACTGAAGATTCAATGGTATAATAAATGTAAATTCCTTAACACCTTGCAAAAATGTAAACTATCATGTAATAATCATTACTTAAATATTAATTATTTTCTAAAATAATAGTTAAATATTTGTCCTAGTGTGTTAGACTTTACAATTAAGAAAACAATAAAACAAAACTAAACAAAGCAAATATCCAAATGACAACAACAAAAACACAAAAACAAAAACAATAAAGCACTGCTAAATTCAAGAGTTTGGGTTCTGGAAAATTATGTGAGAAAATTTATGAATTTTAAAATAGAGTCATGGTGACAAGAGATTAACTACAGCGGTACAACCACTTAAATTATTTATCAGTATAAGCCCTAGGTCAGCAGAGATGCTAGTATGAAATTAAAGTGTGATGTATAATGTTAATAATGACATAACTTGATCCTTGTAGATGTATAATCCTTATCCTATTACATATATCCTAAAATTGTTAGTGTCTTGTAATTGGAAGTGTGTCTCTCTTAAAAAGGATTAATTGAATACTGTATTCTGCCAAGTGGTCTTTGAGGGTTTGCTGTGTAGTGTGACAAATTTCCCAATTTAGGTAAGTTTCCATCTCAACTCATTCCCCCCTCACTGTAATTTCATGATGACTGTTCATGGATACAGCTGAACACAGTTTACTAAAATGGAAATAGATAGTCCTTGATTGCCTCCCAGGGTAAGACCCTCTTGCTAAAGACAGGACATACTCTAGACACAGGATTTAGAGCAATGGAGCTGGAACTGACCTAGAAGCCACTTTCCCTAGAGGCTGGCTCTCATAGCTTTGGACAGCACTACCCAAGCTGGTAAGGGAGAACATCAATCGATGGGCCAAACCTAACTTCAAGGCCTAAAACCACATCAAAGACCAGTATGGCAAACGACATTGATTCAGTAGTGGCACTTTTATCTTGGGAATAATCAACATCTACCTAATTGGACTGTAGATCTAGCCAAGTACACATAAATGGAGAGGTCATACATCTAAGAGAAAACCAAGGCTCTCATGTGATTTTTTACTATGTGCAAAATATGGATCCTTAAATTTATAGACAAGTAGCCAAGTCACCACGTTTTCAACAGAGACTATTACAGAGTTACACCATGGGTCACACACAGAGATTCTCTGTGAATTGCCCAAGCCTAAGTGGCATATTTAGGGTGCAACCTTTATACCTAAGGCTAACAGAACATAGAACAAGAGATGAAGAGAACACTAACGTTTCTTTCAGTTCTCATCAATGAAGCTCCCTCACGCACAGAGGGCTAGGAACACAAAAGGCCTACAATGTAGAAAATAAGAGTTGGCACAGTGTGGGTCCTTGGGCTGGACTCCTGTATTAAGGTCCAACCACCTTGGGCTCAGGGACCATTGCAGAAGAGGTGGCAGAAAGATTTTAAGAACAAGGGAGGAGGTGCATAACCATATGGAAATAGTCTTACAGGTGCCTGGGACCCTTCTCATACAAACCTACAGCAATGGCGTCAGCATGCACAAAACTCATGAAAACTTAGGCATGCAAAAAATCCAGCACAGAACTGTGGAAATGAACAGTAAGCCCCAATCTTAGTTGAAGAATTATTGGCAGCTGATTACTGCTGGATGAGGAAGAGGAGATCTTGAAGAGAGAGACTCTAGATAGGCTGACTAAACCCCTGTGGATGAACTTGTACTGAGGGACATCACAGGACACTAACTTTACATAATAGGCCCTAATACAAATGACAGAATGTATGCACTCCGGTGGGGGGTGGGGGACTATTGGAGGTTGTCAAAGAGGAAGCAGAAAGGAGGTATAAGATGATTTTGTGTGTGAAATACACAAAAGTTCAAATTTTTTTTAATCAAAAAAGAAAAAGAAAATGTACCTCTGGGGAAAAAAACAAGCGAAATACAAGTTTTTAGTGATGATTTTTGCAAGGAGAAAAACCAGAAGCAAAATAAGAGTCGTTTTAATAATTACATAATAATGGATAGTATAAAATTGAATACTGATATTTATTAAAAATAAAAGTCTTCCTGTATGACATTTTATATATGTATGTAAATCACAGGTAGAAAATCTTGTGAGCCACTTGCAAACAAGCATGGAATAAAAATGTGTTCCCAAATATACACAAAATATAATAAAGAATAATTCTTTTCATACAGAAAGAAAATAATGATGCCAGATAAAGTCACCTTTAGGTAAAAATGTATTTTAAATAAGTTAAAAAAGACAAGATAACCAGAGCCATATATTTATTTATTGATACGTTATTGTCACATCATTTCATAATATACAACATATATAGATGCAAAATATTTGATAACATCACCATAAACAATGGTGTTTGATAAATAGATCTAATATAGTAAAGTCTTTATTTTTTTCTATAGTGTAATAAAATATTAATTTACAGTAGACCATAATATATCAAATATTCTTATTATATATAGTACCTGTTGATCAACTAAGAATAACACACAAAAAAGAATGATGGAAAATTGCAGAAGTTTAACAGAGAATAGTTCAAGCAAGCAAAGAAAAATGGGGGATGTGAACAGCCTGAACACAAAAATAAATTAGAAAAATAGAGCATCGATTTCTAGCAGTAGCAATAACTCCATTAAATATAAGTGAATTAGATATTCCATTTATAAATTGTGATCACCTGAGTTGGAGAGATTTCTCAGTGATTAAGACCACTGGCTACTCACACAGAATATCCAGGTTCCTATCACAGCACACCACTGGCAGCTAACAACCATTTATAACTCTAGTTCCAGAGTATTTAATGCCCTTTTCTGGCCTCCATGGGCACTGTACAACATAGTTGCAATTACATCCATGCTGGCATAACACCCAAACACATAGAATAAAAACAAATAAAGTGTTAATATGTGATGACCAAATTAGACATCTAAAGAAAATGAACTTAATGTTATCTGTCTGGCAACGTACTCTTCATTATCACACGCACTGGTCTGGCCTTAATGACTTTGCATAATTCTACATTGCCTTTGGTGCTCCACTAAGTGTGGATAGAAATTGTTTTTAATGTAATTAATTTAATTTAATAATTTAATTTAATTTTATATGTATGTGTGTCTTGCCTGCATGCATAAAGTCACCCATGCATGCAGAGCCCATGGAGGCCAGCAAAAGGCATTGGATTCCTTGGACATGGAGTTAAAGTTTGTTGTTAGCCAGTATGTGGGTACTGGAAACCAATCCTGGTCCTCTGAAAGAGCAGCCAGTCCTCTTAATCACAAAACCATCTGCCCCTCCCCAGGAATTGTTTCTTAATTCTAAGAATTAGATGACTAAAGTATTGATACAAATCACTCTCTCATGACATTGCTTTGCATTGTGTTAAGTAAATCATTCTCCCAACAGCCTCACTCTAGGGACCTTCTTGTTTACTTGCAGTCATTTTGCAAAGGTCAGCAACTGTTTCTAATCTGCTTATAATCTCAATAAATGATAATTTTAAAATTTAACAAAACAAAATATTGATTCTTTCATTACATAAACATATTTATGTATTTGTATGTAAATACAACAAAATTAATGCTCATAGGAAAGTAAATTTTCAATGCACTATCAAAGACAAATACAAAATTAGAAAAGGGGGTTTTATGAAATTAAATGGATAGTAGAGGACAGAATGGATGAATTCCAATGGGAGGTTGGGGCTATGGTATGGTACCAGTGGGGAAGGGGGGGTTAAAGATATAATATGTTCTGTTTAAAATATACAAAAGTTCAATAAAAGTTACAAAAAATGAGTAAAAGATCATGTGATAGATCAATGAAGCTTGCATAAACAGACTACCTTTTAATGGATTTACTGATCTTCCCATACTTCAATTGTTAGCTGTTTTATCAAGTTTTGCCAATGTGTCTGAAAATTCAAAGACATATGATGAGATTACCTCAGGAAGTTTCAATGTGCACCTAATCAACCAATAATTTTGTCCACACAGAAAAACACAGGGGGCTAGTATGTCTATAATTGAAATTATTACTTCTAAATCCCCTCTGTTGTTTGTCATGAAATTGAATAGATAGGTCATGAAATTATTTCCTGCATCATGCAAGGAATTATAAAAAAGTGCTAGTGGCATTTTGAAAATTCTTCATGAAGGTTATACAAAAGAAATGTGAGTATTGCTAGAAACTAGACTCCCACCACTAGTGGGAAGAATGCAGGCTGAGAGTGAGGGTAAAATGGAATTCATTGCATAGCACATACATTTCCAGTATAAAAGCAAATGGAGACTCTCTAAATAAATTGATGATATAAAAATGAAAAAATCATGATTTTCCTATGTAAAAAATTGCATGATAAATGTAAATGCTTATTTATGATTTAAAATGAATATATCATTAGAAATATATTGTACATCTCTAAGATTAAATGCATTTGCTAGAAAAGCACTACAAACATGTTAAGTTTTATTCCATGATCAGTAACAAAACAGTGCCTTCTACTAGTAGTAGTCTGTTTAATATTGTACATAATCTCCTATCTTCTTTAAAATGTCTATGAAAAGAAAAAAAGTCATATCTTTAAAATTTAAGAAAGTTTATAACCACATTTACAGATAATACGTAAAAGATACAGAGG